>NW_017100509.1:3655522-3660338 GCF_001263275.1 Habropoda laboriosa | reverse complement strand
TTGGTGCGCGCGACCAACGTGCCGACAATTATCGCGAATGTCCAAGGAGAGAACACAGCGCGCTCGTACGCTATATGGAACGACACCGCGAGGTCGTCTTCTTCCTTTTTTTCTCACTTTTTTCTTTTTCTTCCGTTTGTTTCAACACAGCGTGTGTACGTCTTACGCGCAGAATCTTGTCTCGTCATCCTTCACGCCTTCTATACTCGTTTAATTGCACGCTCTTTGCTGAAAGGACGTAACCTAGCTGGCGACAAGTACTTTCTTGGGAATTGGTTAAAAATAGAACTTCCTGGGTGTATTATTATGGAGCTCTTTTTTTTCTTTTTTTTTTCTTCTAATGAGATATGACGGAGAATGATTGTAGAGGTTTAGACGGTACGGACGTGGCAATTTCAGGTGTTGAAAAAACATTTTGTTTGCGTGAACCTAATACTTTGGTGCTGTTGTGTCGCGTGAGTTGGTTGAATAAGCGTGTTCGTGCGATGTGTGAATATCTCTCGCGATAATTATCAAAAGTTACCCAATTAAATCTAATGGAATTGTAGATAATGGAAAATGGTACTTCTGTTTTGCAGGGCTTTTGTTAGGAGTAATTCGTTGTTATTAGAAAGAAAACTAATTATCGACACCTGTCGCCTCGTCTGTGCATACTTGAGCAGCATTTAAAACCGACGAATTTTGCAATTTTTGTATTTTTGCGATTTTCGGTAATTTGAAAATTTGAAAACGTACCCCTGAGAGGATTCTTTTAATTTAAGAAGAAATATTTATCTCAGCAAGATTCCACTACAAACTAAAAAGGCGTTTTTCTCGAAACTCCGTTTTCAAAACGCGAGTGCAAGATTTCTCGGAAGCTACGCGATGAATTTTTCTGAAATTTTCCACTTATCTTTCAGTACACACATAAGTAGGACGTCAGCCTCTACAATCGCAAAATTCCAAAAATGTCTAGCTTTAATGGGCTTCGGGGAAAAATTCGAGAAACTCGAACAGTTGTATTGCAAATTTTTTTTATTATTCAATAGGTACACGTGTAGTACAGTAAATTCCTTCTTCTTGACTGTTGTTCATAAAAATTTACGACTAAACAAAATTCCATTTGCCGTATACTGTACGAAAATTTATAGTATTCAGCTGTTGAGAAAAAGAAATTCCATTTGCACCGACCTAATACTAAACACACTCTTATTGATATCAGACGCAAAAATTTACTATATTCAGCTACTGAAAAAAAAAAAACTTTATTAGCATGAACCTAATACTAAACAGACTCTTATCTATATCAGGCGCTTTCCCCAACACAACTCAACCCAACACAAAACACACCAACACATGAAAAATCCCAAACGACATAAAACCCTTTCGCATCGATACGTTCATCTTCCCGATAAACCTGCTGGGATAAACAATATTCCCGTATAATTTGTCTTAGATCGACTTCCGTAAACCGCACCTCCGTCCCCGCTATTATTACGTCCCCGTAATAACGCCAGGTAGGTAGCTGAGAGAGCAGCCGCGCCTCGTTTAATAAGAGCAAGAAGTCCGTTCGCGTCGCTACAAAGCCGTGCTGTTTACGTGGCTGGTGTGCTGCAATTATAATTATAATGCCATTGTTCTTGCATCCAGTGTGCGCGCGTGGAGCGGGGATGGCTCACGGAACGAGCACGCTGCTTTTCGAGAAGACTGGCCAGCCGTCGTCATCAACGACGACGACGAGGAGGAGGAAGAGGAGGTCGAGGACGGCGGAGGCCAGCGGTGAACACCGATGTCAAATTAGCAAATCAAATTTCCACGGGAATAATTTCATAGCACGAACCTAATACTAAACAGACTCTTATCTATATCAGGCGCTTTCAAATACACTGTCCAAAAATTTACGCAATTTTGCACAAACCCAACACAAAACACACCAACACATGAAAAATCCCACACGACATAAAACCCTTTCGCATCGATACGTTCATCTTCCCGATAAACCGGCTGGGATAAACAATATTCCCGTATAATTTGTCTTAGATCGACTTCCGTAAACCGCACCTCCGTCCCCGCTATTATTACGTCCCCGTAATAACGCCAGGTAGGTAGCTGAGAGAGCAGCCGCGCCTCGTTTAATAAGAGCAAGAAGTCCGTTCGCGTCGCTACAAAGCCGTGCTGTTTACGTGGCTGGTGTGCTGCAATTATAATTATAATGCCATTGTTCTTGCATCCAGTGTGCGCGCGTGGAGCGGGGATGGCTCACGGAACGAGCACGCTGCTTTTCGAGAAGACTGGCCAGCCGTCGTCATCAACGACGACGACGAGGAGGAGGAAGAGGAGGTCGAGGACGGCGGAGGCCAGCGGTGAACACCGATGTCAAATTAGCAAATCAAATTTCCACGGGAATAATTTCAGTGCGAGCTGCTAAACAGCCCGCGGCGAAGCAAGAGCCACGGGCGACCAAGCCGCGTATAGAAGCATGGAAGCTGGTGAATATAATTCGCGTTTGTCGAAAAAGAAAATAAAGTTCGCCAAGCCTGCATCGGTCCGCCTTGAAATCCCGACCGCGTCTTCTTTGCCGCGGAGAATTTTCGTTGATCTAATTATTGGGGTGTTGGATGGACGAGTGACGGGTTTCGATTTGGTTTGGCTCACCTGGAAAGTAAGGGGTTGGAGCGTTTTGTAAGACGATGTTTGTGAGATTTGATGTGTCGATACGGTGAATCGTGATTTTTATGCGATTCTTTGTATAGAGAGTGAACAGTGGTGGTTTGTTTTTTGATGTGATTAGGCTAGAGAGGGAACGTCACGAAGTGATAATCACCGATTTCTATGAAACTTTGGTACTCGAAAAAATATTTCACAGGTAGTTTTATTTTTTTATTGGTAATTGTCCACACTGAAGAGGTAAAATTCGCCCTCGAAACTGTGTTGAAATACTCAACCACGATTTTTATGCGATTTTTGTATATAGAGTAACCAATGTGCAGTGATCTTTGATTTCTTCCTGTGATTAGGCTAGCAACGGAACATCACCGATTTTCATGAAACTTTGACACATAATAGTACTCGAAAAAGTATTTGACGCGTATTTTTTCTTATCTACAATTTTCAGCATCGAAGAGGTGAACATCGTCCTCGAAGATAAGAGCGATAAGCATATTTGTTTCAAATTTTTTGGAATATCTTGATAATCACCGATTTCGATGAAACTTTGGTACACGATAGTACTCGAAAAAATATTCGAATATTTGCAATCATCCACACTGAAAGTGTGAAAATCGCCCTCGAAGATGAGAGCGATAAACGTATTTGTTTCAAACTTTTTATCTCCGTTAAAAGGCTGACTCGTTGTCACAAGGCAAAGGATTAAAATCATGCTAAGGATATAAATAATACGCTCACGTATAAAAGCGTGCATATTTAATGAAATTAATATTGAGAAATTTGACCGGTCTCCGAATCATCGGTTGAAAATGCAGACCTATTTACTTTCTGACACGTGAGATTATGCTAGACCCGTGTTACATCGATTACAAAGACGTTCATGAATATTTAAATAGGATAGTGCAGTTCAATATCTCACGGCGAGCTGATGCGCTTGAATGGATAATGACGCCTACAATTTTCCAGCCGTCCAGCCGGACGAAATATTAGGTGCGGCTGGTTCTCGGCGAAAACGATTTCCATTCTCCCGTGAATTTCTCCGATCAATGTGACTTTCCAAATCTGAATCTCTTTAGAGAATAACGAATAGTTAGACTATTCTACGAATTCTAAAAAATTCTTAATTAACAATCACAGGTATTACTCTTGCAAGGAAATTCAACAAGCCTGTAGTAGGATTTTATGGAATGCAAGAAATTCCAGGAGCGACCCAGGTATAGCTCTCGTACTCTCCTATCACAATATTTAAGCGATACGCGTATGATCGGAGAGTCCACCCGCACTTCTCCTGGTAGCCGACCGTCGGGTAGTCCAGCCGTTCTTTCAATTCCAGGAGCGACCCAGGTATAGCTCTCGTACTCTCCTATCGCAAGATTTAAGCGATACGCGTATGATCGGAGAGTCCACCCGCACTTCTCCTGGTAGGCGACCGTCGGATAGTCCAGCCGTTCTTTCCATTCCAGGAGCGACCCAGGTATAGCTCTCGTACTCTCCTATCACAATATTTAAATGATACGCGTATGATCGGAGAGTCCACCCGCACTTCTCCTGGTAGGCGACCGGCAGATAGTCCAGCCGTTCTCTCCATGCCACCAGAAGTACTAAGTAATCCTCTCCGACCTTCCTCAGGCGTCGAGTGACCTCCCCGTACTCTCCTCTCTCAGAGGCGACCGGCGGATAGTCCACCCGCACTTCTCCCGGTAAGCGACCGGCGGATAGTCCACCCGCAATTCTCCTGGTAGGACACCGGCAGATAGTCCAGCCGTTCTCTCCATACCACCAGAAGTACTAAGCAATCCTCTCCGAGCTTCCTCAGGCGTCCGGGTGACCTCCCTGTAATCTCCTCTCTAAGAGGCGACCAGCGGATAGTCCAGCCTTTCTCTCCTCCAGAGAGTGACCCAGGTGTCAGTCCCCGTACTCTCCTGTGCTGTAAGGGCGTCCGAAAGCTAGGCTTCGTACTCTCCCACTCTGAAGGGCGACCTCTCTCTCAGCAGAGTACAGCAAGACTGCTTGGCTGCGTCCGCGGCCGTGATAGCGAGACTCCCGCGTAAAACCGCGAGTCTCCCGCGTAAATCCGCGAGTCTCCCGCGTAAATCCACGAGTCTCCCGCGGATCGCAAGCTAGTTTCTTCTAGAAGCTTCTATCGCTTCGCGATTATTTGATGGACGAC
>NW_017100509.1:3595127-3655016 GCF_001263275.1 Habropoda laboriosa | reverse complement strand
CGCGTAATTTTGATCTGAGGGTACTGAGATGTGAGTAGGATGGTCGATGGCTACTAGCTAGCCTATGTTCACCCTATTAACACTTTACTACCTTCTCTCAAAATTTCTTATACTTATTACTACACTTTGAATACTCTACTTTGAATTTGTTTTCACTTCTTCAATTATTCAAACTTATTAGAGAGTTAGTGTTAGGCATTGAATAGTCCACTTCGAACGAATTATTTCGAAATTATTTTGGGGGTTTGGGGAAATGGAGATTTCAATGTTAGTCATCGTTGCTCTTCGTCGAATAGGGGATTGACTTTTGTTGGATTATTACTAATAATAACGCGTCAGCCAGTAAGCAAAAATGAATTGTGTTATACACATGAGACATTTTTGTCGCCGTCTTCGTTGATGGTTGTTACAAGCCTTAGAATTCAAGAAATGGATCTACTAATGATAGTCGCTAGAAAAGAAATTACATACACTGAATTATAAATTATTTCCTGTTTAAAGTAAAAAATAACTAGTATTCGAGGCAGAACATTCAATCGCAGACCTGCGCCTAGAATCAAGGATGTGCTATCGTGACACGTATCTTAATTAATACATTATTCGTCCTTCTTTTCTTTGCATTAATTGATCTTTTCGAGGACACTGCAAAATCTCGCATATCTATCTTCCAAGGAAAGAACCTACTCCACGAATGTGTTCATTATTAATTTTTGCCTTAAATAATCAAATAAATTTAACGAAATGAAATAATTAACGATATCTTTGTAATGGTAACATACTCGAGAAGTGATTACTTTAAATTTCTATAAGTTAGAAGGTTAGTAGGGACGAGTCTTACTCGATAATCAAAGTCAAGCTTCACCCGTCGCGATCACCTTTGGGATGGGTGCCGTCGGAAGAAAAAAAAATTGTATCTTCTGTTAAATACTCGGTCGTATTCCATATTTACAAATATTCTACATTACGAACTTGACTAACCCAAAAAGAAAATTACGTTAATGAGATACTCTGTGTGTGTACTAGTAACAAGAAAAATTCAAAAGTCTAAACACAACACCGGTCACAACAGATCATCTAATACTCGCCTGCCCGAAGTATAGCTTCCTCCGATACAAATACAAACTGGGAACCCTCTCTTAAAGGACATCTCTGAACCACAACAAAATACTTAACTTGGCTTCGTCAAAGAAATAAAACTAACCGACAAAATATAGCGAAACAACACAGACTGTTCAACGTCGTCAATAACCTCGTAGTTGATGCGACGAAGGACAAGGAAAAAGAAAAAATTTATTTGTCAATCTTGACACTCTTTTCCTAGCCACCGATGAGTTCACAACTGCCATTCTTCTTCGACATCTGTGTTTGTAAACTTCTAGTACAGTCTCGTGTGTGAAACTGAAATAATGTCAGCAGGTGATACAATTAGCGTCGAAAAATAAGAAGCTCTTGTTGGTGTAATGATAGCAACAATTCCTCGACATATTAAAGCATATTGCGCTAGTAACAGCAGCAAAATCTACATCGGAAAAAATCCCAGAATTAGTCGAGTAAATTCCTGTTTTTATCAGTCACGCTAGACTGCCTGATAGACACAACCAACCGCAATACTTTGTAAGGTTGCTGCTTCGCAATACACGGCTCTAAATAATGAAGATGATTACAAAGCTACACTACCACTTGTCGACTGTAATATGTGTTCAAAGGACCCACGAAACTTATGTCATAAGATTGCATCGCATGTATAAAATATGACGGGAACCTCAGAATAATCACACAGTTATCTCTTGCCTTCTCAATCAGAATCTGGTATTCGTTGTGGTTCTCTTTGAACAATTCACCTCTTTCCTCTAACATTTTCTTCTAATTGCAATCTGCAGAAAAGTGTGTTTTGTTCCTGTTTAACCACTCTGTAAAATTGCATAAAAGCCTCTAATATAGAAATTTTTAAAGAAAACGTTTAATAAAATATTTTACAATGCGCCTAAACTCGACTTCTTCGCTCGATGCCTCGTCCACTTGTTTATTTACATCTCCAAAAGCTCGTACAACCTGTAAACACTGTATTCTGACAGTGGACCGACTATCGTCGATATTTTCCAGTCTGAGTGTAAACAAGCGACAAGTAGCGTTCGCTCGTGCGTGAACACCTCGGCCTTTTAGCTTGTACCTCCAACAGTGACCTACCTGCACTTCCTCTACCGCCAGGACACGGATCACTGGCCTAGCGATTTAAATATGGACTTGACCATCTCTGGCTGTAAGGAGTTTTATTCCTAGGACACATTACCGTGACATTAATCACACGTTAGCATCTTGGTGGGTTGCAGTTTACTTCACTAGCGGTTCGAGGTCCAAGGAAACACTATTCCGATGGGCCTGGAAGGCTTTGAAATCTGCAAGAACTCCTCTTTTTCTCTTTCTTAAACCTACCAGCATCCCATGTTCCTTCTTTGACACTGTGTTAAATATTTCTTCAGAGTGCAGAGGGCACTCAGACCCCGGAAATGTAAACTTGGAGGATCTGTGTCGTGGTCAGCTCAATTGTTAGATATAACGTCCCTAAATTTCTTCTTACGGGCAAGAGTATTTATAATTTTTGTTGCAACTTCTTAGCAAAATTCAAACGACCTATGTTAAATATGTCTTCAGAGTACATAGGGCATTCAGACTCCGGAAATGTAAAGCATTGGATTGAACGAAAAGGATCTACATACACTACCGGCCGAAAGTTTGGTATCACCTCCCACTTTTCGTCAATATTAAATCTGCTGCTAATTTTTTATAGATTTGAAGTTTATCTCAATTCTACATTTATCAATTTATCTCATATCAATTGATTCGAATGATCAAAAATTCTCAAAGTCGCTGACTCTTTTCTGGAAATTTTTATATAAGTTGCAATGCTCAGTGATTCGAAACTTTTAGTAGTGTATATCATCTCTAAATTTCTTCTTATGTAGAAGAGTGTTTCGAATTTCTGTTACAACTTCTTAACGAAGCTTCCAACAACCTACATTTCTATAACATTTTTTTCTTACTTATACTCATAGAACATACTGACAAAGTTTGACCTGGATAATTACAAATATACCAAGTGTCTTTATTTCATAATAATCTTCTTCTGAGTATTTCTCCATTAATTCTGTAAAAGGCACAGTAAAAGATTTAGCAACAAAAATAATGAATATTTCATTTTGCTCTACAAAGAGCAGAGTGAAAAATTGAATAAAAATGTCGAATTGAAAGAAAGTTTGATCGCAGAAAACTGTGACACTCTGTGTATAAATATACCAAATCCTCTGCGTCTTGAAAAAACAAACACCGCTATAGTTACATTAATTAGCAAGTACAAAGCGAATGAACAAGTTAATACAGCCACCTTTCTTTCCCACGGAGTAATAAAACCGTAGAAATATCTCGCGGGCCGCGCAATGAAATTGTCACAGTAGGTTTCGTACGAAAGAAAAAAAAAGAAAAAACGGCAATCTGTTTGCGCGTAAATTTGCGAATCGTTATCGTACTTATTTTCCAAGTGACTACACACCCGGAGCCGTGGTTTTACCACGAGAAACTGCGTAACTCGATCCGCGAAAAATCATTTCACTTCCCTCCTCGGTTCCTCGAGCGCGACGCGAATGAAACTGGCTAACATAAGTGGATTCAAACATGTCGAATTTAGCAAGTTTGCCAACACGACCGTCTGCCGCTCGATGTAAGCGCCGACAAAACTCTAATGAGAACGAGGCCTCGAATTAAGCGGAACACGGCTTAATTGAAATTGAACGAAATTGGAATTATCGAGAATTCTATTAACTGCAAACTCGAATTCACGCCGCGCTACTTTACATCTACTGCAACAGATTAAGAAGATGCGTTCTAGGAAAAAAAAGAAAACGAGAAACGAGAAATTTCACTGTGTTCAAATTTTTCTTCGAATAACACACCCGACGTTGCTGCTGTTTTTATTTTAGTCAGTTAAATTTTCGGTAAATTCGCGAGGATATTGAATTTTCGAAAAGTGTCTTTTTAAACACAGCCGCGTTGCAAAATAGGAGAGAATAAAATACCGTTGCGTTGCTAGTAGCAGACAATTTGATTGCAGGTTATTAAAAAGATATTTAACGATAAAAGCTGTGAATGAACCGGAACATATTGTTCTTAATTTCGAATCTCGTTGGGATAATTCGAAGCAATTTAGAAAATATCGAACGGAACATTCTTACCCCGAAACGTAATATAATTTACCGAACGAAACGCACACATTCGCCGCCCTTCTGTTCAAAGGAAACGCGTTTCAATCACTTTAACGACTAGTTATTTATTACAGTTGCTTATTCGACGGGGAAGAGAGAGAGAGAGGAATTTTTGCGATTATTCCAGTCGTCAAAATCAGAAGATAATTTGTCAGGAATATATCACAGCCCCTGGCTCCGTTTAAGCCACTGTTTTCATGATAAATGTGCATTGATACGCGATTGTATTTTGCAGATCCGGTGCCAGCCTAAAAGCTCGCTGATTTCCATGTGTTATAAATGCGAGCGATTCGATTCATGCCCGCCATAAATTGCACGACATTTCGAACGGTAATTGTGGACACTAATTCTGTATTCGGTTCGCAACAGGTCGGGGAAACAAGAGGTGGAATTCCGGTGCAGAAATTTCGGGTCTTTTTGTGCCTTTCAAACGGGCGTCATATGATTTGTAGCCGCTTGAAAACTCGTGAAAGAAGATTATTCCGGTTTAGAGATGAAAATCCGCGAATTACTCAATACCCGACATCCACCGAGTTCGGTTTCGTAGAACAATCTGGTATTCTTTTCTCGTTCGGGGACAAAAGAGCTTTCATTGATTGACGAACTTCGGTTTCCCCGCTCGTGGAGAAATTCAAATGTTTGGAAAACCTACCTTGCCTCTTCGCCCCCCTTTTTTCCAACCCTTTATTCGACGTTACATCGGGAAATTGTAATATTTACCTGGGAGATTGGGTAGTTACGCAAAATATGAATTTGCGATCTCTTCCGTGCGAACTCGAATTCGCAGTTTTCAATTTAATTTTTTGTTTACCTTTCGATGCAGTTTCGAAGTTACGCGGTGGGCATGTTTCACGCGAATTCGGAATTCGCGAAGAGTGTCGTTGCGCTCGCAACAAATTAATGCCACAAGGGCGATAATAGTCTAGTGAAAAAGAGAGACCCTGGTGTACGAAGGAAGTTCGGTTTCGAAACGGGTCCACATGAATCCGAAGTAAATGAATTGCAGAAGAGAGGAGGGTCGAAGGTTTGCCGCACAAGTCCAGATAGACGAGGCTGATAGAGAGGAGCGGCGACTAGTAGACCAGGAAAGAGGACAGCCGAAGCACGTGAAATCATCGTCCCTGAGGGATCGACCAATCGTCGCTATACCAGCTTCCAAGATAAACTCTTGGCACGTCTTCATTAGAGTTTTCTACTCTATTTACGGGCAAGGGGGGACTTCTCTTATTACTGGACCAGAAATAACATGCCGGCTCATTGGCAGCGTTCGATCCGCATACTTCGCTAGCCTTTCTCGTTGTGTTTGTACTCAACTACGAATTTCCGCTCTGCTTCCTTCTTCTCTCTCTTCTTTCTCTGTTCGTCGCGTCAGCTCTGTCGTTCTTTGTATTTTCAAGATCGTGCGGGTACAGCGTGCAACGAAACTCTCGCTTAATGGTACTTTAGCCAAAACCATTTGTGACAGAGACGAAGGAAACGCTCGAGGAACGAGCCAATAAAAGCATTCGCTTTCTTTAAGTAATCGTTTTCGCGGGATGGTCATCCAGGATGGGATAGGAGGTACAGGGACTCTGACGACGATTCAGGAAATTGTTTGTTAAATAAAGTTGGCGAAAGGGGGATCGAAGAAGGACGGTGGCACGAATCTGTGCTGGGAGTAATTTCTTCGGGGATATTTTAATTCTCTTGTGATTTGTTCGGATGTTTCACGGGGCTGTTCGTAAAAATACGTAGAATTCTGCGGGCAACGATACGAAAGAAATGCTAGTTTTCCGAATAAAGATTAGATTTGGGCAATTCTCGATTGATTAAATATTCAAATACGAAGAAAATATATGAACATTTTTTTGCAACGAAAAAATCGGAAAAAATTCTCTAATACGTTGCACGATGTCTACAACGCGCCAGAATTTCTTCAGAATATTTGCGTACCGTTAAATGCGAATTTTCCGTTTGTCCTCCACTCGGTCGAGGTAAAGGGTTGAAACTTAGCGTCAAAATCGAATGGTCCATCGCAAGACCAGTATTTTCGCTAAGTTAACTCACGAATTGACGTGGCCGTATTGCAACTCGAAAGCACGGCTTTAAGTTCGCTTTAATTCGAATTCCACCCCAATAAGCGAACCTTCGTATAATTTCACGTTGAACGCGAAATGAGGTGTTAAGGGAGGAGGAAAGCACGCCCATTTCCGGTAAAAATAAATATCTGTGCCGCTTGTATTGTTCCCCGGATAATAAGAACCGATTTGCTCCATATTATACCCCACGTTAACCCTTGCAACGAGGGTTCACCTAATAACAAGCAACTTACTCTTCCGCGTAATATTGTTATCGATTAACAACGTTCGACTGTACACACACACACGAAGTGCGCTTTGTTACACAACTTTCGTCCCCCACTGTGTGGAAGAAAAATTTAGCACGCGACATCGTAACAATCCTTTGTCACAATAATGCACCATAAACGGCATAATAAAAGAATAAACCGATGTACATTGAATAAATAATTAAAAAAAGAATAAAATAACGTACAATTTGTATTTACAGCAAGATTTTCCAGAGTATTTCATTATTGTCACAATGTGCAAACAGTTTTCAAATCTAAATGTCCTTTTCACACCGTTCATTTTCAAAATTCTACCTGTAAAAAAATACCTGAGCTCTCTCCACGCTCGATTCGTTAATCTCGTCAAAGAGCAATCGTGCGAACGAATAACGATAAGCAACGATAACGCGTTAACATCGTTAACGGTGTCCGAAAAAATTCGGATCGTTATAAAAGCTGCGCGGCGACTCGATCCATCCCCGAAGGAGAGAGGAAGGATAATTATACAGCTGGTAACGCGACACCGAAAAACCGGCGGAACCAGTTCGAAAATTAAAAGAGACCGGGAATCGTGACGGACAGCTCTGGAAAACGAAACCGTTCCCGGTATTATTATTAGTGCTCCTCCTCTCCGCCAGGCTTATAGCTACAATTCCGTAATGACTTTTAACCAACGGGAGAAGCGGAGGAGAGATGCCCCGAACCCACGGCCGGGAATCGAGGGTACTTTAAAGTAGGGCAGAAAAGGTTGGAGGCGGCGGCAAGTGGAGAAATTGAACAAGAAAAATACTTCTTCCACGGGAAATTTCAATATCCTGGTTTGCGCTTCGCCTGCCTACCGCCGCCTCTACGATCCACGGGGAGGAACGAAGAAGAAAGAAGAGAGAGAAGGGGGAGGGAATCGTGGCCCTCGTGACACTTTCGAGAGGTTCTTCTTCGTTCGTGACTCCAGTAGACATCAGGGGATCACTTCTTTCTCTCGGTTGGTTCCCCGGCGAGAGCCGTCTCTCGTAGGGGCTAATTTAATTCTTAAACCGAGAATAAGGATAGCCTTGTGTATGACGAAAAAGGAGCGGCGGCAGGGGCTTCCAAGGTGGAAATGTGGGAAGAAAGTAGAGAACGCGGAGAGGCCGTTGCCTTTTACGGCTGCTACCGGTGTATGCAGGATGATAATTGGTATAAGTGTTACTTTCGCCGTGGGGTGCGCTCTTTTGAGCCACGCTATTTTCACTGATTCGCTTTTTTATGTCTCCAGACGAGTGTCTTCCTCCTCTGCGGGATCAACGACGGGGAGATCCTGTCTCGTTTCGTCAGCAAGTTACCACGATCCAACGGAGAAGCACCGGGGTAAAAATAGCGCGGGAGGTGAGTGTGGAAGCACGTGAAAAGATGGGAAATGCGTGAACAGCCGTCGGATAAGCGTACGTGTGTATCTGAATGATACTCGCGATGGGAAAGACACTTGGATGTAGAAAGAAGAGATTCTACTAAAAATCGTAGTATTTCACTTATCTACTACAGTGACCGAAACAAGTATTCATACACCCTGTAAAATGGAATAACTTTTTGCTAAACGACTTGAGCTTTTTGAGAAGTTAGAAAGATTAGTTTACTAGATGACGTGCAAAGAAATTTTTGAAAAAACTGCAATTAGTCGGAATCGCGAAGAAAATAGCGAAGGTCGTTTTTACAACTTTTCTATCTGAGCTCGTAATGAAAATTTAAAACATACGTTTTGTAGATCTGTGTCAATTATACACACGCTGAAAATTTCATCGAAATCGGTTAATGTTGCTATGAGCTACAAACGGATAAATGCTGTGAAAATCGCACTATTTCACGACTTTCGGCCTAGAACTGTATCTGTCTGCGATTCTCTGTACTCGATGAATTAGGCAAGCATCATTTCGAAACACGAGCTAACCACAAGTTTTTACAAAAAACGAAGCATTTTCTCGAAGTTTTCTTCCTAAGACAATACTTTTCATTTGAAACCAATGAACTTGACCACTTTGCATATTAACTTTTATGCAGTTTGAAATGCTGAGAAAGTTAAAATTAAACTGATTACAGGTTTCTGTCGCAAAAACGCATTTTCGAGGTTTTCTTCCTAAGACAATACTTTTCAATCTTGAGATTGACCACTTTGTATAATCAGTTTTGACGCGGTTTCAAATTTCGAGAAAGTAAGCGTAAATTAAGCAACAAGGACATCTAGTACGATTAGGCAAAAGCAATGTTTTGGTACGGGCCTCGTCAAAGTAGTCGTCTACGAGAAGTCATAGAGGAAGGACGATGTGTAAACTCACAAGGGAACTTCGGTAACCCGAAAATTCCCATTTCTTTTGAAACTTTGAAGGTTTGTAGAAGACCTGAAAAGAAGTATTAGGCAATTTTTTCGATTTTTCGGGGTGAAAGTGAAAACAGCCCTTGAATGAAGATAAATTTTACCCTATTTCCCTGTCTAACTTTAAAACTACACTAGATATAAATAATGTTTATAAGAAAAATTTAATAGGTTTTATGCCTTACAAGACGACGCTATTAAATTAGCAAAAATAGTTTGTTTAAATAAAAACAAAATTTTTAAATTTCGTCAGTTCAAGTATAATAACTTTATATCACAATTAAAGTATAATTACAGAAAATATCCTGGACATGATTAACCTTAACAATAATGACCAATAAAATCGAGATTTGTATTAAACGATTTTTCCATAAAGATTAGAATTGCTCCAAGTTGAAAGTAGATTTCTAAGGATGTTTTCCATTGATATTCCGTGATTAGAAATCAAATTACACAAGAACAAGTCGCCTTAGCGTTACAGCTAAGAGTCCCTTATTTTGCATCGCCTCCTTATCACGAGTAATCTCGGAAGGAGAGCCGTACACGAGAGTGAACGCAACCGCGGATCGAGTAAATGCGTTAGACTGCGAAAATGGATTATTTGCCCGCCTTTTAAGCTGCCTGGAGAGAACGCTAAGGCAGATCCCGAAGACATTTCCTAACGATATTGTGGACACCGGCTCTTCTTCTTTCGATACATCGTTAGACGATGGAAATTAGAATCAAAAAGTGACGCGATAACGTGTTCCACGAAAACGTTGCTTCGCGGTTCACTATTTAGTGTCAAAAACTCAGATCGATACTTTTGTTTGCATATAATTACAATTAAGAGATCTTCCGTACTTAATATTTTCCACGAAAATATTTATTCCATAAAAAGTTAAAGTCAACTTTTCTTTTAAATAGCATTACATAATTTTCTTTTCATCTTCTGTTCAATTCTGACACGTCGTCTAGAATCGATGGATGACGTAGCGACTGTGTGATCGCCTGAACTTTTTGCTTCTACTTCTCAATTTCTTCTCCCGGTCTCGTTGACTCTTTGCCCCGTTCAGCCCTCGCATTTCCTCTTCCAAATGTTGCATTTGAGTCCCTTGACGGGGGTGAATTTTAGGTGGGAGGCCAAGACTCCCGCTCAAGTTCGGGCCTTGGTCAACGCCCAACGCCAACCACTCACCCTCAAGGAGTGACTTATGGGAAAAAGCCAGGGTAACGGTACCGCTCGCTCGCGAGAATGTGTCTGAACTCGCGCCGAAGAAACGAAGAAACGAATGCACGAAGAAACTCCAAATTCTCCGCTTCTATGAGAGGTTTGGAGCCCTCCTGACAATAAGGAATAATTAACGAACGAAAACATTAAACGCGTATTCAAACCTTAATCTAAAAACTAGCGACTTCCTAGCCAAAAAAAAATGGGACCAACCGTCTTTCGATCCTCAACTTTTTAACTGAACAAGACGAGTTAACTCGTCGTTGGTTCATCGATACTTAGAACAGAACAGTTTACTTCTAACTGTCCAATTTTACCAGCATTAAACATATAGCACACCACACCCACATTTACACCAAGAAAAATGAAACAACTGGTTACAATTTCCACCTACAAACAAGAAAAGATTCAACGTCTATTCGAGAATGCAGTTAACAGGTTGACAAGTGTCACCGTCGTCCCAACGACCGACGAAAATTAACAAATAACCTCTCCCACCGTTACATCTCCTCTTACGCAGCATCCTGGCCTGTCGTTTGCCTCGATACAATTATCCTCCAGGTAGCTCGTGTAATCGTACGCCTTTCTGGCATGCGTCACATTTCATAAGGAACCGAACAAAAGACTTAGAAGCTAAACAGAATAGAAGATTCGTGGGGGATAAACTTGTAGTTGGCCACCCATTAACTGTAGCCAAGCCTCTTCTCCTCGTTGAGAAACACAGAGAGCGAGAGAGAATCTGCAGAAGTGAAGGATGACGATGACGATGACAGGGCAAGGACGAGAACACGTCAATGGCAAGGGGGATATCAACGACAAGGTCGATGTCTGACGACGTGGAACAACAGACCGGACGAAAAGCATGGCGGCTGCAACGGAGCACCGGGACACGAGATATTCTCTAACAAAGGCGACATAAGTTACGTAAAGTGGCCCTATACGCCCTCGCGCGACTGGCTATTCTTTACTGACTAACGTACACACCACAACACGGCCACCGTAGCCAGGCGAAATGTCGCACACCAGCGTTGTCTACCGTCGACATAGAGGCATTGCTGTACGCATAGAGGCGTTCGTACAGGTGAAACACCGGGCACGACACAATATACAGCCACGGCGTGGATGCTTCTCTTCAGGGACGAGCCAAAGCGAACAGAGAGAGAGGAGAGAGAGAGAGAGAGATAGTGTAATCCGTGTATATGTATGCCCGTATATACAGGGTGTAACGCGGGTAACGAATGTTATTGATGTCCAGCACGATAGTACAGAATGGCACGCCCTTATTGTCATTTTATACGATACCTGCCTCCATTTTCGGTCACAAATATCGGATAACGGCGCAGCTCTATCGTACGGGACGTCCCTTTTTTCGGTACGTCGTACACGACGACGGCTATTGGCTTCGTACGGCAAATTGGACGACGACGGATCGTTTCCCCGTAGGAAAATCTGTTCCCACCGCGCGCGGAAAAGTAGTAACGTTTTCCCTCCATTTCCACCGTCTTGCCTTTTCCTCCTCTCTTTCTCTTCCCTATTTTCGTTCTTTCACTTTTTTATTCTAGTTGCCGCTGATGATCTTGTGAAGTTATTCTTCGCGGTATCTCTTGGCCCCGCCCCCTTGCCACCTTCGCCCCGCCCACTTTTTCTAACCTCTCTTTTGGGTTATTTACCGGGAGTAATTAGCGGCGGAATTATCGGGGATACAAAGGACTTTGAGCGGTTTTTCCGATACTTGGATGCGTGTAATTACGCGGAGGAGTACAGATAGAGGGTGCAATGAGTGTCTCTTCGATTATGACAAATCTGACGGGAAGTATATACCGAGTGGCTACGGAGTTGCGTATGAAAATACGGATACTAATTAGCGAGAAGTTCGAAATGCTAATTAGAAATGTGTATTAAGAACTGTCGAGAGATAACTGTACCCCAATCAATTCCTAGAAAAATGTGTAAAAGTAGTATTAGGAATTTTCGCTGTTTCTCGTTTTATCGCGTGTGAATGCAAATGTGCGACAGATTCGTCGATTTTGTGGTTGTTCGTTTGTTCGTTTCGTCTCTGTTTTCCGGAATAAAACAGCGAACGTAATGAGAAGCGTTGAATTAACAGCAGGTAAGCAAAAATAGTAGGCACGATGAAGCATCGTAACGGAATACTGGGCGTTTTTATATGTTTTGATCGAACTGATTCCAGCACCGGGGTATTGAATTTCTAACGCGTGTTATTTGCGTACTAGAATCGATATAAGCTGTCGATTCAAGCTGTAACGCATCAGCTTGTTCTCTGTGTGAAAGGTGCAACGCTGAAATTGTATGGACCGTCGATTTAACGTAAAAAGGTATTAAAATCCCGACAGATGAATCGCGACAGAAGAACATAAAAAGCGCTGGATTTGTCGTCGAACGTGATTTTTCCGTGTACGCACACACTATCGACCAAAAGTTTTCGGATCACGATGCATGGGAAATGAAACAAAAATTTGCAGAAAAATTAAACAACTTTGGGAATTTTTTCACCAATTTTTGTCGAAACGAAGTGAATTGCTATCGATCTCCGCAACGTGAATTTCAAATTTACGAAGAATTTGCAGGAAAATTCAATACTGTTGCTAACTGGCGGATTGTTCGAAAATTTTAGCCAATGGTGTATTTATAAACGGAACTTTTTATTCTCTACACTTGACGCGTTCGAACACTGAGCGTAAATAAAAGTTCGAAGCAACGGGAGAATTATCGTCGCGCGTCCAATTACAATATAGCTCTCGATCTGAAGTTGGAAAATCTGCAACACACCGTTGATCCTCCGTTCTTCATCAGCGTCGGCTCTTTTCCATTACAAATTCGAAAAACGACACACGCGCTTCAATTAAGCCAAAATTGGAGCATTAACACTGATTACTTGGAATCGCGAAAGCTTATCTCGAATTAAACACGAACGTCGTCGATACGGAATCTCGATACGCTCGCAATGCATGATAAAATCGATAGGGCTACATAAGCGTAGAAGGTAAAAGCCGTGCAAAACGTTTCGGCGAAATGTTCCTGTAAAATCGATGAAAATTGTAAATCGGTGTTTAAAGCTGCAATTGACTTTCCTTTGCTTCCGGAGATCTGATGTAGCGATCCCGTAATTGATTTTAAGTAATTAAAACAGGGTTTTCATTTGGAGAATTTAAAAAATCGTTTTGCATTTTGTTGCATTTCTCGAAGTTTCAGAATTTTCAAAACGTATTCCGCAAATTTGGACAGAATGCAATAAATGACAAAAACAGTAATACTTTACTGTATTATATGGAAATCCTTATGGCGCAGAAACTATTATGAAAAGAGTCTGCTGGGTAGATGGGGAAAGTAGAAACTCGTGGAATGATAAGAAAAACTTTGCGCCTCTGAGATAACGGGTATAATCCCTGGTCGTACGATTCTTCGTCATTTATCGCCATTTATTGACTTTTATTTTTATTTGATGATCCTCCGTCTTTGAGTTCACTTGTCTAAAATCGTCTGTTCTTGTCACACCTTGACTACAATTTGCGTCGAGAATATACTATCATACACTTTGCACCGCAACTGCCCACATTCTTTTCTTCTCGAAACACCTGTTTCCAAATTAACAACCAAACGTGGAAAAAAACATTCGATATAATCCTGATACGATCATGTCAGCTATCGAAAAGGATATTTTTCAAATGCGCTCTTCGCGGTGGTCCTATTTCACACCAAATGCATATTTTCACTGCTAGACTCCTTTTCTAAAAAGATACGTGCAGCACTCGCTTCGTTTCAAATTCCCCAAAAAATTAATATACAGTATCCTAAAATTCGAAAAACCACCCAAATCGCGATATTTCTCCAGATTTCCGGAAACATCTCCCGCGCGCCGTTACCTGAGCAAAGTATTCATTTTTTCCAGGTGCGTACACCTTTTCCGAAGTTGTATCCTGCGCTTCACAGAAGAATATGTACGCGGCTCGCGAAACGCGTTACACGTTTCCAATGAACGGTTCCACGGGATATCCGAGAAATGCCGAGAGACACGGGCGAAATTGGTTACACCAACAGAAAATTCGGCGACATCCGATGCCGGGCTAAAGCGAATTCCCAGTGTCTCCCTTGGGAGTTGGGTTCCGGCGGAAGTCCCTCTCGGCTTGTGAAATGAGAAAGCCGCCCAGTCCCCTGCAGCGATGCAGTCGATATCCGCCATCCATCAGCCTCGAGACACCAAAAACAACGACTATTGGGTTTCGCGCTACCGCACATAACAACCAATCACCCGCAAAACAATCGGTTGTATATACGCGGGAATCCTACAATTGATCGATACGCGGAACAATAAAGTAATTAATAAAAATCCACTCTGATACGGCGGACTCTGCACGCTAATACGGGCGGCGAATCATCAACCTTCCTTCCTCCTGTGAACGCCGGTGATCGAGGATCGTCCGATAAACAATCGACTTTTCGACGCGTTGCTGTTGCTATTTATACGCACGTGATTTTAGATCAGCTAATTAGACGCTAATTGCAGACTAATTAGACGATATTACTGTTAATCCTGTTCCGGAAATTGGAAATTAAAGACCGCTCGAATTAATTGAAGAGGAGTGAAGAGGATTTGCCGTTTCGTCTCAGATATTTTGCGCGATGCGTAAGTACCCGATTTTTCCTTTTCTCGAGTATCGAGGGAAATTGTGGGAAATTCGCGAAATTTCGCAATCCCATGTTTTTTTATTTTCCAATGAAATTGTAATTTCGTTACTGTGTTGTTCGATGAATATTGCAATTGAAAAGTGTGGATATCTCGTTTGAAAAAATTCTTCTCTATTCTTCGATAATTATCATTACAATTGGAGGAATAATAATAATTATTTTTATTGAAGAATACAAAGGAATGATTATTGAAGAATAAATTTCGAAGCACTTTGTTCGCCTTTCCAATGTTTGCTACATTGATGTTTTACAGTATTTCTTAAAATGTGCAACGAAATTCCGGTTTCGTTAGAGCTCGAAGCTAATTTTCATAGCCGAGTCAAACTTTTCTTCTCTCACACACTTTAAAACAATGTTACGAGACGTTGCCTGTTTATCGAGACTAACGAAGGCAAATACTAAGAAGCAGAAATCTTGATAGCTAGTCTCGTTGTATAACTAGATCCGTTTCAAACTTTAATATAACGAGAAAACTCGGGAATAAGTAGGCTATCCGTTTAGTGCAGATCGCGAAACATTTATTGTGGTTGGCAAAGGGAAGAAAATGACGGTAATGTTTGTATAAACGTTTCTTTTTACTTAGCAAAACTTATCCTTATTTCGTTCAGTTTCTTTAAATCTTACGCGATTTAACGGTACTTTTTTCTTTATCAAATTTCTACCCTTGCAATTAGAAGGATCGTAGGTTGCGAGAATCTTAATTAAAAATGCTTCCTTTCCTTTTACACGTCTTTCATTCTGACATCCTTAAAATATCCGAATTGACTTTCTTTTCAAAAATTAGCATAAATCGTTCATTAGCATCTTTGACAATCGATAAACAAATTTCAGACCAAATGATACATTATTAATTGAAAAAAAAAAACAAAGAATTTGTCGCTTAATTTTGGGTCGAACTGACCTAATTTCCGTGCAAGGATTAAATGTGTTTCTATAATCAGAGTAATTTTGTCAGAAAAAATAGATAGCAACTAGTTAAAAAATAAGTTTTAAAAACAAAAGAATGTGAAACACTATTTTCCTATGGAAATTTGTTATTCCAAAATTTACCTAAATTTCTATCGGATCTCCTCGAACATTGTCAAAAACGAATATCACACTATAACCAGCTACACGAGACTCTTGGAAAACATTCGAACCATCGGAACATCTCTGGAGAATTCTCAGGGAAATTACAGGGGCATCTTTTCCGCGCTATTCGCCAAAATTATGAAGGGGTGAACGCATCGAGTGCAATTGGCGAGGGTGTCCCTTATTTCTCTCCCTAAAATTCCTTCACGAAGGATTCACGGAACCGTTCTCCTTCCCTGACAAAGGACCACGAGACGTTCAGCAATACTATTCGAAGTTTCATCTACATTAATGACTCCTGAAAGATGCACGAAAGTGACGATTTCATATGTGAAGTCTGATTTGTTAAAACTGTAATATTAACATTTCTCTTTTGATTTATTTATTTTAAATCGCAGCAACCGCTAAAATTCGGTTATCAGCGACTCAGATTAGTAGTTTAAATAATTATATGTATTATTTTGAAATATTTTCAAATACAAAAATTTGTATTTCCCTGAAATGTTAGTAGCTGATGAGTTTTCTTCTTGTCATTTAGGTTTGTTCGCTCAATTTTTTCTCTAAGCAGAAAATCTGGATAGCAGAGCTGTAATATTAATATTGTTTAAGACGGCAGCTGTGAAATTAAAAGAGTAAAAATGAAAGGCTATAGATAAAAGTTCGGTACAGAGGAGAAGCATTGTCAAATTGCAACAAAATACGGTATTTTCGTTCAGAAAGACATTAATAAAATCAGCAGAGCAGCAACGTTACCAAGTACGCGTACTAACTTTATGGCCATTTCGTAACGGACACTTCAGCTTGATATAATAAACATTTATAGACCGTAACGTATTCTTGTTGAAGATGCATAAACGTCGCTATAATTTACTGTCTGAAATGAAAAAATCTCCGTTTCCTGATACAAGCTGTTTCTAATATCGTTGCAACCACTCGACGATAACACCAGTATCTATCGAAATTCAGTGTTACACAGACAAGCATGATTTTTCTGCCCTCTAAAAAATTTAGCGACATCGAATATATGTGCAACAAACGGAGATAATAATTTAATTAAATTTAGATAGTAGAGATAATTAAATTTCTCGAATTTTTTTGAAACTGTTTTTCAAATAGGACCAGATATTCCTTTTTTTTATCATATTTTTGAAACACAATACGCTACCTTTTCTACGCTAATATAAAGAGTGTCTTAACATTTATGAACGACAGTGTGAATACCACAAAAATTGCAGAAAGTATAATACAAAAAAGTTTCTTATCGTTGAAAAATTACCATTTTTGCTGTGCTTTGCATATTTTCTCCGCCACGTAATTTTTTGATAATTGACGAAACAATTACTAATAAGAAGAATGTTCGAAGGTACATCTGATTACTCTTCTTTCATTTTTAAAGTAAGTTTCACGCCAAATGATCCTATTTCGAAAGTTCCTCTTTCGTAACGAGTAGACTGCGAATTTCCATGCAAATTCACAATAATTCAAAAAATAGAAGCTAGATAACAAATTGTTTTATTCGCTAAATATTACAACGAGTACTACATTTCTGCTTACTAAGCCTGAAAATTTTTCACAAACACCCAAAACTCCGCCGTCTAATTATCATCGACGCGAGTAGAACACTCCGAAGCAGACGTTTCCCGGGAAAATCTCTTTATCGAGTCGGAAGAACGAAACGAAAAGAAGGTGGTAGACGGTGCCTGCGGGACACGCCCGTAAATGTTTAACGGAAAAGGGAAAAGCAGTTTCGCGTGCTGGCCTCCGCCTTTAATTTCTTCGTTAAGCGCATCCTATTCCAGTCTTCGGCGTAAACAAAAGCCGAAAGTCGGACGTGAAGCATCGGCTGAACGGTGAAAAACGTGCGCAGCATCCCGGACGAAGTAACCGACTTATTCTTCATCTATTTCCAGCTCGTTTAAAATGTGATTAGACGTCGCCAACAGAAAATAAGCGGCTGACGAACGCCGCGCTGCAGAAATCTCTTTTCTCCTTCCGCACGACAATTAAACGCCCGTTTATTCTCTCTGTTTTTCAACGAATTTTTTAATACCGGCGAAGATTAAAGCTTCTTACCTCGGATGAGACGAAATAGGGGACTTCCGTAGGTAAATTTTGCGTGAAAAGTGTTTTTCTGAAATTTTCGCCACGTGTCTTAGTATCATAGTATTTGCAATCTTTCAGTTTTCAATTTTAAATAAATTACGTGAGCGAAATATCGGATGAGACGAAATAGGGGACATGAGACGAAATAGGGGACTTCCGTAGGTAAATTTTGCGTGAAAAGTGTTTTTCTGAAATTTTCACCACGTGTCTTAGAATCATAGTTTTTACAATCTTTCAGCTTTCAATTTTTAATGAATTACGTGAGCGAAATATCGAACGAGACGAAAATGTGGATTTCGATAGGTAAATTTTGCGTGAAAAGTGTTTTTCTGAAATTTTCACCACGTGTCTTAGTATCATAGTTTTCGCAATCTTTCAGTTTTCGATTTTTAATGAATTACGTGAGCGAAATATCGGATGAGACGAAAATGTGGATTTCGATAGGTAAATTTTGCGTGAAAAGTGTTTTTCTGAAATTTTCACCACGTGTCTTAGTATCATAGTTTTCGCAATCTTTCAGTTTTCGATTTTTAATGAATTACGTGAGCGAAATATCGAACGAGACGAAAATGTGGATTTCGATAGGTAAATTTTGCGTGAAAAGTGTTTTCCTGAAATTTTCGCCACGTGTCTTAGTATCATAGTTTTCGCAATCTTTCAGTTTTCGATTTTTAATGAATTACGTGAGCGAAATATCGAACGAGACGAAAATGTGGATTTCGATAGGTAAATTTTGCGTGAAAAGTGTTTTTCTGAAATTTTCACCACGTGTCTTAGTATCATAGTATTTGCAATCTTTCAGTTTTCAATTTTAAATAAATTACGTGAGCGAAATATCGTTATAACGATTATTGTATTTGCTGCCAAGATCAGTGAAAGCGTTTAATTTGAATAAACGCTAATATTCGTAAAATTTACATGTGACGCATCACAGCATATTTAAACCGTTCTATTTCTAACTATTGACTCATTATTTATGCATACTAGGATATGTTGTATTTAAATAAAAAATATACGTAGAATTGGTCCGGCATTCGACGTGTTAAATTATTAAAATTCACTTAATGTTTGTGTAATTTGCCCCTATTAGAATAATGCAAATTAAATTCATTCTTTTCAACAGTTGAAATTGAATAGTTCGATAGGAAACATGAAATTTTAATGCACAATCGTCAAGAAGAATGTGTTTACCACAGTACACACGTACTTGTCGCGAAGGTAACTCTAAATGAAACAATAACAGTCAGGCGAGGCCAATGTTCTGGAACAGGCCTCCTTGACACTCTGCCAGAGCAGCAGTCGTATACGAGAAATCGTACAGGAAGGACGATAAACTGAACGAGCAACCACGAGTAAGTTTAGTTTGAGTGTAATAATTTCATATTATAATTATAATACAGTTGTAGAAAATACTCTGCGCTTAATTAACCTTAACAATACCGATTGTGAGCAGTAAACAAATTCATAATGCAATTGTTTGGACATTATTATCTGACCTGACGAATAATAATATTGTATATATAATAATAAATTCTTCGTCACATCCGCAATTTTCAAACTACTCTTCCGTTCTTCGAAAGTTTCCAAGTCCGTTATTAGATCATTATTACCGTAATTTTTTCAGTATCCTCGTTATTTACTGTCTGTTAAGAAATAACAATAAGCCAGCACGAGTAACAGTGAATCGCAGATATTTTCCTCATCCGAAGGCTCACATTTTCTAAACAGGAAATAATCGGCAAGAGTGATCGTACGTATGCGTAAGGAAACGAAGAGAAATAACGAAAAAGAGACCGGCGAGTGATACGAAGAGGAAGAGAAAGAAAAGAAGGAGGATCGGAGAATCGTAATGGGGCAAGAGTCTCATACTTGTAAACAGAAAATCCATCTCCACGTCTAGCCTCGTCCATTACTCCATTTCCCGGCGCGTATATAAATATCCAGCTGCAATCTTGCGTTTTCTTCATTTTGAACCTCCGTTTTCAGCGTCTCCCAGGCAAGAGACAAGGAGGAGAGACCTCTCTCCTCTCTAGTTGATCCACGTCGTATCGCGACGTTACGTCGTTAAATCTTCAAAGACGTAGCTGTATATAATACGTCGGCTGTAACGCAGTTACCTTCCCGTTTCGCAGCCGTGCGTTTCACTTTCTTCGACTTCTGCCTTGTCAGACAAAAATTTCCTTGCCCCCGTCCTGTATAACGATGTTACGGCGTAACATGGCCGGGTCTCCCGTCGCTGCACGGCCAGTATTTCCCGCCGCTAAACTATGATTACAACGTTAGCTATGTGCCCGAGGGGCGACAAGCAATAATATGTTCTGTCCGATGAATATTACGGTGATGTTCGCCGGTCGCGGCATGCGTGCCAGGGAAATTGTCAAAAATACCGTTTGGCGATTGAAAAATGAAGGGAAATTGATGAGAAGAAATTCGAAGCTTCCGGAAGAAATGGGAAGGGAAAACGTGGCGTAAGTCAGATTTTCAGGGAAATTTCTGTTTATGCCTTAAATGAGGCCCAGAAGACAGTATTCGGGAGGAAGAAAGCGCATCAAAATAAGAATGCAATAAAGGGGAAGTTCAAGATTTATTTCACACGAAAATTTAGGTTTCATAAGTCAGTTTGTGCCTTAAATAAGGTCTAGAAGACAGTGTTTGCGTTCTCAAAGGGAAGAAAATGCACCAAAATAATTTCTTCTTTAAATAAGTTTTTTGAAACATCCAAAGTAAAAACAGGTGACTTTTTTTTTAGAAAGGATCAATGTATTATAAGATTGCTGAGTTGTAGTTTGAAGTAATCACTGATTAAGAAAATAGAAGGCTTCTTTTGAACACTGCTCTCTCGTATATGATTGGAAAGATACAGCTTCGTTATCTGTCTTTCTTCGATCGATCTAAATTACTGGTTTAGATCGCAGACCTTTACTCTTCATCTCCACCTGCTCAACACCAAAGTGCATTCACCTTCTCATTCAAAAAATGAACTAGTTAACTGAAGTATCAATCCTTCGTTATCCTTCGATGCACTGATGTATTCTGATGTATTCAAACAAGAATCTATGTACCATCGGTAAAAATTCCATTTTTGACTCGCTAATTAGCAACTTCGTTTCCTCCTTCGATATTTCCAATTCTGCTCGATCTTGGCATAAATCATCTGTCCTAAGTATTCCATTTTCGAACGGATACTTGGCAGAAAGAAAGAAACTATGCACCGCGAAAGAAGTGATCGAAAGGCTCGAGGAACGAACGTTCGATACATCTTTCCAACGATTAAACGAAACCAGTTGTTTCCCGTTTGCTCTCCCTTCGTCTTAGTTTCTTATTCGGTAACAGATTGGAATCCACGTTTGCCAAATTGATTGTCCGATCGATCACGAAGTTCGCGGCAGATCGAATGGCAAGATATTGGTAAGGGCGACAAAATACATCGCGGTGGTGGATACTTGGCGTCTTCGCGCGATCGATCATCAACAAGCACATGATCGATAACGTTCGCCGTCTGCTAGAAGGAAGTTCCACTGTGGCGAATACGCCGTCCGACTGGACACGAGTTTGACACCGGACGCCTAAGTATTTGGCAAATGACGATAGATAATCCATAGTGATTCAGGGTCAAGCATTATGCGAGACTAATATATCGACACTGTCAGATACGTCGTTGAAATGAAGTTTCCAATCCTGAATTAACATCTTTTATGTAGGATCGATAATACTGCCAACGGTGTAATGAATTTTTTGACAATAATGTAGTGACGATGGCAATCCTAAAATAAGGAAATTTGGTGTATTTATTTTTATTTAGCAGATTAGACGATTTCTTGAATTTCGATAAATATTCTTGTTTTAACTTTTCGGGTACAAATTACTGAAAACTTTTAGTATTAGTATTAATAACAATACTGCCAACAGCATTATTAATTTTGGGACAATAATGTGTTGATGACAATAATCCAAAAATAATGAAATTTGATTATTTTTACAATTTTTAGAATTCCAACAAATACTGATATTCTCCTTTACACTAATTCAGTTTCGAATTCTAAATTACGTTCTTTTACGATGTACAAATAACACTACCAGCAGCGAAATTAATTTTTGGACAATAAAATATCGACGGTAGTAATAAATTTTTGCAATTCCACCAAACGTCGATATTCTTGAATAAACCAAAATAAAGCAATTTAATTAAACCGAATTTACACCAACTCTCGCATCGATCACCTGCTCCAATTTCCACGCGACGAATTACTAAAAACAATTCTCGATACACCGTGAAATTCCACTCGGAGCAATTGATCGCGAGAGCGATAAGACGGGAGAGCTTCGCTAAAAGGCATCGAAAGTGTAAAAATTTATTCCGTCCACGGTTGCATTCCGCGTGCAGGTGTCAGAACGAAGATGAAAACCCCGATAATTGGCGAAACAAAGTGTTGATAAAAGTAATTTTAAGAAAGTAGACGGGGGCCCGCCCGGGCGTTAGGATGAAGCCTTGAGGATAAGATAATATATTGGAGGCGAATTGCACTGGACAGAATCACCCCTTCGCAATTTACTTGGAGGCATCCGGTGGGTCTCTCTCCCTGATAGAGGGCCTTCTGACAACCAATTATCCATCCAAGACAAAGCTAACGCGGGGAAAAAGAGATGCAGTCCGTGGGATCGTCGAAACACAATGAGTAATTTGATTAATAAAAGTCGAATAGTGCAGAGTAGAACCGCCGTCTGATAACAGATTACTCTGCAACTGATAGTTTATCAACGAAGGCATTTTTCATTCAGGAGTACGTACACCAGCCTCGAACCTTTCGTTTTGCCATAACGCCTTCCAATCAATCTCTCGTTTCTCCTGATATCTCCTCCGCCAATGATCAAACGCTTGCAATTGAAAATTAAAGATGAAAACGAAGCACCGAAGAATATGCATATTGCACGGTAATTATTTTCCAAGAAATTACTTCGATGCAGAATAAATTTCAAAGCCAGACTGACCTAAGTCCTGTATAATAATTTTACAACAGAACAATTTAAAATCTTCTTTATTTATTATTTAACGTAAATAAGTCCATATAGCTCTAATAAATTAAAAAAATTAATTTTTAAAAATCGATCAATTTTGAGAAAAGGAAGAGTCGAGTTAGTCTCAGGTGAATGATAATAAGCGAAGTGAGGAGAATTAACAAGTAGCGTAATCTGTCCAACACAAGTGCTCGAAAAGCGTCGTATCAAAACGTTTAATTAACGTAGAAATCCTGATCCAGCTATTTGAAGCCTAATATCACAGTTACCGCTGTTTAAGAGACAGAGGAGAGAGAGAAGGTTAGGCATAGTACGGCACTCATTGACATTCAAGATCCTCGTTACACGCGTAAAGGTATATCTTCAACTACGTACAATTCAGATGATGTCCTTGCAATTAGAAATTACACGTCGAGTTTCACCATTGAGTTCTATGCCGCCACCGACCGTCGTGATACTTATAATTAACATACACCGGGTAAACTGTAGGCTAGCCGACGACGACTTGCCTGCTAAGATACGTTAGTCTAATTCCTTCGAGTTTCTATGAAGAGTACTTCCGCTTAAATGGAATATAGTAGGGAAGCTGGTGGTTATTAAGCTTGCCTCATATTCATGTTAGATCTCTTTACCGTCCACGCTGCTGGTAACTTAGGTTGAAACACGGATTGCCCTAACAGCGGCAAACCTTGCAACGAGTTGTTGCTTTTAATTGACCAATTATTCCGTGCTAATTGCAAATCGGATCAGACGCTCAACAACAGGATTTGTAGAGCTGATTGCTGGCGTAAGCTTCGTGTTTGGAGGACTGCTAAAAATGATGGTATTCGTCGCTTCGATGACTTTTGGTATCGGTTATGAGTGAGTATGAAAATTAATATCGTAATGTGTGTTTCAAAGGGATACATCGTCTTGAGGTGTCTAAATATTGGTAGAGTTTGGGAATTTTTTTGATAGGTAACTAATTAAGGAAAAGATTCCATTTTTTCTGAGGATATAAAGGCAACTTTCAGCTTCCTTCTGCAATTTTTAAAAAGTAAGATTGTCACAAAATGGCGGAAGTGAGAAGCCTCAAAGTGGTGTCCCTTTAAATGCAAATTAATCTAGAAATGTAGGTTTCCTTAAGGCATCTAAATATAGGTAGAATTTGAGAATTTCTTTTATAGGTAAATAATTAAGGAACAGATTCCATATTTTCAGATAGTATAAACGCAACATTCACCTATCTCCCCAAATTTTTCAAAAGTAAAAATGTCACAAGAGAGCGAAAATGCGAAGCCTCGAAGTGGCATACTCCCTTAATCGCAATGTCTCTTCCGCAACGCACAAATTCGCCTCCTTTTTAACTGGTCAAGCTCTCATATTCAACGTTACACACTTTCACGGTGGAACAGCGCTATTTCGGCAGAACGAGCGGTTCGACTGACAATAAAACAGAGACAAAGTGTACGAGAAGGAAAGCAAAGGTGTGGTGAGGGAGGAAAGAGAATTGGGGGATGGGGTCGGAGCCGAACGGATTCCGGCTTTTAGGGCACACGACTTTTCCGACTTATTGGCACTGCCTGAATAAATTTAATTCCGCCATTCTCAACGGGCGTCGCTCTTCTATTCGTGTCTGCTTCACTAAGAATTTCATCTTTGTGCCTTTTTCGATACCCCCGTTTCAACCCCGTAGACAATGTCGTTGAAAAGGCGGATCCTTGTACAACTTCCTATGCTTCTTTCCTAATAACTCCAAATTTTCTCCTCCCCGCGCCGCTCTATCTCTCTCTTTTTTTTTTCCCTCGGTCGAATTCCTGATCAACAACCGTTGAATAGGAGAAGACTTTTAATATAAGCAGCGAAGAACTCGAGGACTGCATTTCGTTCGACGTGAACAATCGCTTCAATTTCTGTTTGCATATTCAAACGCGATCACTCGTGAAAAGCGTTCGACAGCGGATATTAAGATTAGACGGATATTCTATTGTGCGATTTAATAAAATTCCGCCCGACAGTTATGACGTTCGCGTGACGGACAAATTTTCTCGCGCGAATAACGCGTATAACGCGTGCATTTTAATTATCCCTTTCTTCGTCCCGCTCACACGCGAGTCCGCAGATTCTTACGCCGGCTGGGAAATTGATCAGGATCGGGGTGGAGAACTTTGACCGATTGGATTGGAGGCTTCCGGGAGTAATTTCAGGGGATAAAAACAACACTTGCGAGTGTATACTCGAATCTAGAAGAGATAGATTCGGATCTTTTGTGAGTACTTGAAGAAATGAAAATGGTACTCGCAAGTATGAGTACTTTACCAAAAATTTTCTACTCTTCCAAATTATCGTTTCTTCGCTGTCTTTACAATCCATCGTGGTATTTATTACGCATGATTCACTTCTAGAATAATTACTGAAATTAGAAGAATTATAATTCTGAAGAAATATAATTCGTGATTTTCATATGGGTGCTGTAGAATTCTTATTTCCAAGATTCCATTCTTTGTACATTTTCGAAGTTGCAGGTACTCGTTCTAGGGCTCGAAATCAACTTGTATCGAATCGAAACCCATGAAATGAAACTTAACCCTCGTACGACGAATGCGGGGTGATTTTGACTCAACAGCGATAAAGTCAGGCGGTTCGGATTACGTTTCGTACAGGAAATACACTTATTTTACGTATCAAATGTGAGCGACCAAGAAAAATATAAAATATATATAGTTGAAAGTGTGTACATTTATATCCAATTCATTCTTGGAACCCGTGTACAATAGAAATAACCCTGCATTCGTCTCCCGCGTTCGCCCAAAACCATTCGCCTTCCGAGGGTTAATTATCGAAATTGACTACAAAAACTAACGATAAAATTTCCATAAATTTGAATAAAAATGTTCCTATCATCCTGAAGAGAAAAACACGGACAAATCCTCTGAAGAAACTACACCTGTTTATTCCCGAAAAAATGATCCTTTCGAATGGAAAAAAATCGGTAATACAGGAATCTTCAGCTAATTAACGCCGCGTACACGCTTTAAATTGAGAAAACTGGCGGTGATATACGAACCGATGGCGTGGTTTAACGCGGTCGACCACGTTAGCTTGACGGAAGAAGAGAAGAAAGGAAGAGATGTTAGGTTATAAATAAAGCGGCACCAGCTGCTACACACTGATAAACCCAAAAGGCTAGCCATGCGCGAAACAAAGGTTAACTTTGACGGGCGCTAACCCTATACAACCGTGCAGGTTCAGGCAGCAAGCGTGATGAAGCAGCCGCAAGAAACAGGGCGCCGTGATACCGGATATACCTTTCGATATGTATTATAGACGCGTTTCCGTTCCACCACGCTAAAGCACTTTCTCGCCTTCTATTTCGGCCCTGTTCAGGTCATCGTGATATCAAACGTATCCAGGAACCGTGGAATATGTTTAATTCGTTGCGAATGTTGGGTGAATTTAGGTGCGTTCGACTGGTCTCTCCTCTGGATTTCCCGAAATTCCTTTCGTCGATTTGGCGATGCTGTTGGTTGATCGATCGGTACGAGCGGATCGAATTGAAGAAATTTATCATTTTTGTATTTATTGCATCGAATTGAAGAAATTTGGTTGTTACGTGTCATTGGAAAAGAGGAAACTTTTTCAAATTTTATACATGATCTAAAGATTGCAGACGTTTCACCCTTGTTTTCATTGAAATTCAGGCTAAATAGCAAATTTACTTTTGACTTTTTTGTAATTTTATACTGTCGACTTTTCTTTCGCAACGTTTACACAATTTTAGGAGATCTACGATCCATATTTCGATCCAGAAACGCTCATTCATCTTCCTACACCGAAGGATTATTTATCTGCAGAATTAAGATAAACAAATATCATTTGCACAATCTGTTTAGATCGCTCTTACAAGCCTTCGCTGTTCCATTAAACACCACTTTGCCTTGTGTCCAACGCGAAAAAGGGACGAAGAAATCACGTTTTCTGCCGGTAACAAAGCACGTAACCTTTGCCTTGTGTCCAACGCGAAAAAGGGACGAAGAAATCACGTTTTCTGCCGGTAACAAAGCAGGAAAAGAAAGAAATCCTAGCTTGCCTTTCGTAACGAGAGTCTTAGTCTTTCGTAACGAGAGGGAAAGTAGTTAACCGAACGACGAAATGGAAACAGAACGAAACACGCAATTCCCACAGATTCGTAAACGTAACATCGAAATTTTGCGTTAGAAATATCGACAAAGTAGCCGGAGAGAACTCTCGCGGTAGGAGACTTTTCCTCCCCGGTTCTAATTTCCACCGCTAACGACCGTGGGGCAAAAGATGAAACGAATTCGTTGATCCGTCTTGAAATACTTGGCCGTACGGTGGCATGATCAAAGAGAAATGGCGTTGAGGTATATGATACAGCGGTAATGCGGCTAAGTAATGCCATTTTCCACTCGAACGTACGAGTTAATGCACTGACAATGCATCCGATGCACATGATTGCTTGATTTTCCGATAAACGCGCACTTGATGGATTTCGCGCGTCTGACTGGAAAACGTTATAAATCGAAAGTTCAGTGTTTCACACCCGCTCGAATTTTCTCGCCAAACACTTTGCCCCCGACCTCCGGCAAACAAAACTTACCAAAATCCGATAATTGCCCGCGCGGACGTTCTCCTGCACAATCTCTCACTCCCGTTCAAGGTTCGTTCGAACGGGATCGCAAACCGGGAGGATTTTAATCCGAGAAGATTAAAGAAAGTTTCGCTAATTAGGAGTAGTTTGTTAACCACCACTTAACCCTTCGAGGACGAAAGACTCGTGTATGCCTTTAGAAAACACTGTGAACGCAACGAATACACTTAGATATTTTTAAGGAATAAAAATAGTTGGAGTGATTATGAACTCGTGTACGTATGTTTGACGAAAATGAAAGTTTGGTGTGATTCAGTTTGAAAAAAGGGAAGTAGTGACCTAATTATGTGACCCAGATGTGTAATCCTGGAAAAAGTGTGATTTTGTTTCGTTATTTCCTATTTATTCTTAGGACTGCGGTGTATTTTCTATTCTACTGTAAAAATTGAAGTCACAGTATTGGAGATGAATGGGAAACTCATTTCTAGAGGTCTAGGTGATAATTTAGAAAAATAAAATTCGTCATTTTTCGGAAATTAACACTTGCGACGCGCCAATTCCTATGATAGAACGGTGTTATCTATTGCAACGCATCATAGAAAATGCACCGTTTGAGGATTTCATAAAATTTATCAATATTTAATATCAAGTGTGCCTAAGTGCAGGTATCCATCGTATTACGTGAAGCTGATAAAAATACAGATATTAAGAGTGTAAACGAAAATAATTTAAAGTACAAGAGACAATATTTCTGTAGAAAAATGTGAGCGTTGAAGGGTTAATTCCGGAAACCTTAGCAAATCGAACGATCATAATTTCACAATTGCTAAAAAATCCACTGATCTTCGATCTTCCCTAACTTCCCATGGAATTACCATCCAAAACGAGATAAATCAAGTTAAAAAGGGAACACACGTCGAATGAAAATTGAAGAAGAACTTGAAAATACGAAAATCTACAGGAACCTGTTAAAACGACACGTTAGTTGTATAAAAGAGAAGCGGGAATTTCAATGCATCCAGGAACGTGTTGCACGAAGAAACTGCCGACACGGTGAATCGAGGGATCCGAAACAGAAGGCACGAAAAAGAGACGTGTGAATTTCTTGGTTCGCGGCATGAAACAAATTTAGTTTCATCCGTAGCGTCGTTTCGTGCTAGTCGATCACATTGGCTGGGAGTATTCAAGAGCACCGCCGGTAGGTGCAGCATGGATCGTGGTTTGGATGCAGCATGGCACACATAATCATATTGGCATTCTATTAGGCAGCGTCTTCTCCCTGGCAGCTTCAGCTTCCTCCCTTCCGCCTAACACTCTCTCTCCACGACCCCCTTTTCAGTCCCCGTATATCAGACTGGCGTAGAACCCTCCGTGCACACGTCAATCGATAGTACAACGTGATTATAATATCTCGTTCATCCAACGAAATAAAGACTCGACCCTCTGATACTCTTCTCCGGGTTCGCGCTGTCGCGCCCTGCCCTGCCGTGAGAATCATTCTCGAACGTGAAAATTCCTGAGAAAATTTTTCCGAATGTCACTCATATTAACGAGAATACGTTTGTTTCGAAATTATTAGGTCATTTGAGAAGTAACGTCGCTCTTTAAATTTTTTAAAATTTATTTTCCCTGGGTGTTCGAAGATGTGGAAGTACCTTTCCACCATGTGCCCTGAGAACGATTTTCAAACGTGAAAATTCCTTAGAAAATTTTCACGAATATCCCTCGTATTAAGGGGAACCAAACACGTTTGTTTCGAAATTATTAGGTCATCCCATAAGTAACGTCGCTCCCGTTCATTTTCCCTATGAATAATTCTCCTAGGTGTTTAAAAATGTCGAGCATAAAGATAGATACTTTTCCACCATATGCTACCATATTATAAAAAGCAAATATAGCGTTCCATTTAAAGAAAATGAAGAATAACTTTTGTAAGAAAATTTTCTCGACACCCTTCAGTTCCTTCTGAAACATCCCACCGTGTCTATTTAAACAGGACACTCTTCACGTTAATTTTTCTCTTCACGCAGATATTCTCTACAACGGTCCTAAAATGAAACGAAGCCTGAATTACGCTCTCGCAGCAATTACAGGTGACCCGTTACACGAACGTAACCGTCGCTCAACTTAAAAGAATTAATTAAAACAGCGTTTCAACGTAAACGCTTAACCACGACTCGAAGCCTCGACCATTCTTCGTCCAACGTAAATACCAAGTAATTGATATATCATCAGGAAAGCGCGGAGAGAGCGAGAGGATGAAAAGCATTTAGCAAACCACACACGGAAAATCAGTGGATATACGGCGGGGGAATTTCTGCAAACACACAAGAGATCAAAAGTTCGGGCATCGCGCGCCGCCTCTGTCCGATTTGAAAACGGAGAAAGTATACGGCGAAAGGTAACTCGTCTTTTGCGAAACTGTCAATATTAATCTCGCCTCCTCCAACCCTTTCCTATTAAGCAAATACGCACACACGCGCGCGCGAACGGTACGGAGTAGAGAAGATGTACGACGGTCTGAAACGATTTCTCTCTCTCAGAAACGCTAATAAATACCTTTAATTTTCGTGGAATGAATTGGAATGAAAATCGTTTAGCAAGATTACATTAATTGAGAAATCCAGAGGGGAAAGCAATCAAGACTGATCGATTTAAAAGCAACATTATATTCGAAGGAGAAAACAACGCGAACAGCCACCGCGAGAGTACGTATATGTACATGGAGGACTGCCCGGCACGCCCGAAAGACCATTTTTATCCGTCAATGAAATCAATTTCCACTCTGCACCGGCTCGTTTTTTCCGGTCTCGTAACCGCGAAAATGGTACAAAATCAACGACGTACGTGGGAATTTCACGAACACTGATTCGAAACGGTTATCCAGACGAGAGGCGCCGCTAACGATAACATGATCCACAAGTTTCGCTTAACCACCGCTATGAAAACTGCAGGAACAGGTTTATAACACATGGTAAATGTGGCGAACAGTATCGCTGTGTTTTTTAACTGAACTGATAGAGCGTTCGGTGAGTTGCTTTGAATTAAATATGGTGAATGTGAAACGTAGGGGAATATTTCGGAATATTCTTAGTTTCTTCGCACTGCGGCCTTGGTGCCTATAGGCGGTCTGAATATTTTCTTGCACCGTGTTCTTGGAGCCTATAGGCGTTTTGAATATTTTCTCGCGCTTTCTGGCACACTTTCAGCTTAATTCAAGCCTTGATTCTCGTTCATTGCGTACTTCAATTAAAATTTTACCGTATTTTATTTCATTCCAAATTATTATCAGTAAGACTATAGAATTTTATTTTATTTTCAAAATTTTTCAAAATTTCAAAACGCCTACACAGAGAATTGTGCAAAGTTTTAGACGGTTCGTCCTCCGATTCTTGTCATTCGCAAGAAAAATGCACTCTAGCAACCAGAAGGCGTTTCTATCGGTGCTTTATTCGCACGACTCGTTTCACTTGCAATTGTTGATAACCGTAGGCAACACCTCTGATCCAGATTGCATGTTTTCAGGTCGAATTCGATAACTGTAAATTAATTGTGTCGACAGCAAGAAGAGGCGAATAAATGAGCGGGGGGTGAATAAATGAGAGGGTCCATAGGAATCGAGATAAGGAGAGGGTGGCTATAAAAGTGATGGAGTCGTAGAGAAACGGGGCCTTGCGCCGAGGCAAGAAGCAAATTCATGTGATCGCCGGTGCGTAAAATTATTCGAAAAGTTATTATTCATCATAGCTGTAACCGTGGCTATGGCAACGCGGTGAAATATGAAAATTAATAGGCGTGCACGGGAAACAGAAACGTCCCGAGACATGTGCTCATTAACGACGCCGTCTATCTCTTTTGACAATTTCCTTTTCCTTCAATCTCACGATTAACAATCTTTTAACGCTGATACTTTTCAGTATCGTACTAAATTTATTCTTAACTGTCACATTCCTACGATTTTTACGCGATATTTTAACGTTAGACGAACATAGTTAGGTATTATTTTAAAACAAGAGGGTATTGTACAATTGCAAGAATCAGAATTTCTTTGAAATCTCACAATTAACAATTTTTAACGCCGATACATTTCAGTACTTCATTTTAAACGGTGCATCACACTAAATTGCTACATTACTACGATTTCAAACATTGTTAGGCTTAGGTAGTTCGGTTTTGAAACAAAAATGTTGCAAAATTGCAAGAATCAGAATATCTTTTCTTCGTCAATTTCGGAATTAACAATTTTTGACGCCGATACTTTTCGGTATTTCATTTTAATCGGGGTATCACACGATAACACTAGAAGTTTATTTATAATTATTACAACACTTCTAAAATACAGCGTTTATCCGGAGATCTATATAAATTTTTTCCGCGAGTTTCGCGAATAATCAGTTTAAGTAACGACTAAAATCATAGCAGATTATAAAATTGCACGGCGGCGGCGCAATGAATAGAGCACCCGTGTTCCATTAAATATCGGAGGAAATGGCGAAGATAAGGGATGATTATTAACTAGATCATAAATATGGAAAATGAACCACCCTTGCCCCGTTCTCCCTCCCTCTCCTCCATTCTCATTCACAGCTCCGACCTCGAAAAATACAAAAATTTGTCGCATAATTTTTAACGCGATCGAAGCAACAGCTGAACGAGAAACGAACACGAATAGAAGTGACACGAATCGATAATGGAACGGTACAAGCGAAGCGTATAAAAATTGCATTATCTGTTCCTTGACGAACACCTCGTCGGATTTAATAATTTGACATCGACGATACGAATTTATAATTTCATTCAGCCTTCTCCAAGCTTGAAATTACTTTACCACGCACAAGAAAATATGTTTAAAAAAGTGGCGCCGCTTCCTCGAAATTACACGGTTCTCTATTGATTTCTGTCGCGCAAAAATTCCACGCGTGTGTTCTATTTATTTTTTCTCTTCTTTCTTCTCTTTTTTTCCATCGATTTTTAAAGGCTCTCGGTGTGCATCTGTAACTTTCAACGCACACAAAAGTGGATCAGAACGAGCGATACAACAGAGAGGAATGCGATTGTACGTCGAAAAATAAGTCGAAAACGAACGATAGAATTTCTCTGCGCGATGCTTGATTTTGGGCAAAATTAAACCTGAAAATTCGCTGCATAGTGAGATCTTTTGAAAAATTCTCTACGCCTACATTCACGGGAAAGTGCAAAATTTGTGTGTTAATATTTTTTTCGTGTTATTTTGAATATTAGGTTGGTACATAAGTTCGTGTGGTTTTTCGAATTTGAAAACTTCAATTTCTTCACAAGAATTTTACATGAATTATTTTACGTATTCTCCATCGTTATTCACAATTTCTTCCTAAGGTTTTTTAATTTTTCAAAGGTTTTCAATTTTTTTTGTAATTTTGGACGTGAACCGATCTTCGAGTTTTCACAGTTCCGCGTCTTTATGGGAGAAAAATGGATTTAGAAAATTTTAGAAGGGAGCGAAAAAGAGAAGAGCGAATGCTGAAGAACTTCTCTGATCCAAGATCCTGAGGATCCATTTTCTCAAATTTTACCTAAACTCGCAAATTAAAATGCGCTCGTTATTGTTAACCTGACACTCCATAGATATCTTTGTATTATCAGCACTGGACGAAATAATTGCAAAAGAAGAAGAGGGAAGCTCCGCAATGACACTAGGCAAATCTTAGAAATTTCCACCCAACAACCAATATCTGTCACAAGGGTAGTGTTTCCAATCGAAACTCAACAAAACCGTCGACACTTCCCCCAGGTTTTATAACACTCCGACCAAAAGTTAACCCAACCGCTCTGTTATTTATCTTTTACCCCGGTCGTTTATTCAAAGGATTCTGCATCTCGGTTATACAAGTCTTGGTTAATTCGAATAATTAAGACCTCGATCGTATCGCGAATGCTCGAATTAATGACTATCGTTCGACCGACACCACCGAAGACTTACGGGGGCCAGCGGAGTTTCCAGGCTTACACAAGTAATTACCGCGATCGATGAGAACCGTTCATAGAGTATCTAGGCGCAGAGAGCAAATCGATTTAAGTAGAAACTCGAGTGCTTCGCCTTTACAGTATTTTTCCAGCGTTACTCTGAATAGGTAGACACTTCTAATAACCTACTCAAACATCAAACGCCTCTCTTTCACCTCGCCCACCCACCCGCACACACAAACCTTGTCCCTCGACAATTTCTCCAGCCTTTTTACACACACATACACAGTTCTATTATTCCACCATTTCCTTTGGAGATCGAGCAATTATATTCGCACCTCTGCGTGCTCGGAAAAGGATATAAACTCTAGGATCGTCGTCGATTGGCGAAGTACGACGACTTTTCCCTCCATTAGCAAGCTTTAAATTCGACTTTCAGGTGCGACGGGAAGAGGAGAGAAAAAGAAGAAGTAGGATTCTTCGTTGCACGGTTGGCGCATCTAACAAGATGCTGAAGTGGGTCGCGACCATAAGGATCGACGGCAATATTAAGAGGTAAGTCAACGTTGGGCTCTGTTGCCTCTGTGCATCTGAAACTGCGATACCTTCAGCTGGAAGGGAACGTCGTCGAGTCTGGTGAAATTATTTCTACAAATTCCGACGTCCGTCGATCCGTCAGAATTACTGATCGATGGCAGACAGCAGCCCGGTTCTCCCGATGCTTGCATAGCTGAAACGCGCTGCCTTGTTCGATTGTTGACGATTCCATTTTACTTTTCTACGCGATGGACGGTGTTCTTTTGGAGATTGGCGAATGTTGAGCGATTGAGGAAATTTTTGGTGAAATTGTTCTTAACTTGTGGCTAACTTGACGATTTGGAATTTAGCGGGAAGTATTGGGTGTGGGGAGAAGTGTGGGAAGGTAAAGTTGCATAATTTCGAGAGGATATGCCTGGTGAAGAATGATTAATTCGTAAGAGAAGAATATCTATAATTTCAGTGTTTTCTTTAATAGAGAGGAATTCAATTTCACCTACAAATTTCTTTCGAAATAGAAAGTCTTCGGTGTAGAATGTAATTCCAATGTTTTCCTTAATTTCAAATAAATTCAATTTCACCTCAAATTTCAATCGAACAACGAATACACGGTGAACGAGAAAAATATTCAAAAACAGAAACGTCTTCGTAGTTTCCCTATGAAGAAGATCTTCGTTTGAACACACAGCACAAACATAATCGTTACAAATAAACAAATTTCTCGATTCTATAACGACGAACAAGTTTCCCATCGGGAATGGAAACGGAGAGCAGCGGTTCGTTAAAATTTGAGAAAAGAGATAAAATAAAAGGAGAAGAAAAAAAGAGAACACATGTAGGCTGGAGAATCGACGGGGCAAACGGGGAACGTGACGCAAATTCGAAAAGGTTGAAAGACGGAACCCTCTCGCAATTCGCGCCTTTATGGAGGAAAACTCGGTTCAGAGTAGCGTGCTAATCGGTTTGATGTCGCCGCGAAGTTAATTACGAACGGAGTCACAGATCGCGGCCGTTAAATTTGTGTTAATCGACCATTTGATGTTGTAATTACAATACTGTCGAAGCCTCTGCTGTGCGACGGAGAAGCGTGTCGACCACCACGGAGTTTCCAACTTCCGAGAATATCGACTAGCTATTTTGCCCGCCAGATTCGCCGATGCATTTCACAGGTATCGCCAGGAGGAGAGAATTTTACAAAACCTACGGAGACGTATGAAATTCAGATCCGCCCCGCGCTTCCACGCGGGTAGAAAGAAGAGAGAAAATATCGAATTCACATCGAAATATAAACCGTTGCAACGTGAAATGCATTTAAACGTTCATTTTCATGGGAGATTTTCTACAAAATGATAATTAACGCACGGTATCCCGATATGAGTTTTCAAGTATCGAACCGAAAAAGCGAAACGGGCGTTTTAAAGTCGATTCGAATGTCACGTGTCCCCGTAATTCTTCGTTCTGCCTCTTTTTCCTGTGGAAAACAAAGGGAAATCTAGGAGTGCTGCACCCTGAGCTAAAGTTTTGGGAATATTTTTCGTCGGTTTCTAGCAGAAGAGGATGGAATAACTCCTCCATTTGGAAATATTTTCAATTTTTTCAAATTGGAGAAAAAGCTCGAATTTACATTCATATCCTCCAGAGAAAATTGAAACCTTTCCTTAAACTCTCACCCGCAATAAAAATTATACAAAATAGGAAATTATACAAAATAAAAATTTACAGACGCCTCAAAACGGCGTACATTGATTAGAAACAGTAAATGACACAGGAAAATGTTCGTTACGTATAATTGCCAGTTAAATGATCGTATTATTAAGTTATCAATCAGTTTGGACAATTATCCAGCTTCAAAATCGACGCGAAATTGCCGCAATTATATCAAATCATTCACACCGATATATAAATCCGGTGGAATACAATTGCTTCGAAAATTGGATTCGTTTCAACGGTGAATCGCCTCTGAGAATCCAATTACAAGAAATTTCACGCGATTCTAATTATGCTAAAATAAATACACGTAACCCATCCACGATTTTGGCTCGTCGAAACTTTAGGCGACCGTCTTTCCCAAATGCACGCGTAAAATTGTGGAACGAAGCGGTTGTGTCTCCGGCTAGCTTATTTACTTATTCTTACGAGGAAAGTCTGTCAGCGGAAACGTTCCAAGTAATTGGGCACTATTAGCGCACACATGTGAACGAAGCATTCGATACGGAAGTATCGGTAGAATCAGCGACGAAAACGGATCGTGTGTGAAATTAGACATTCACGCGATTTGATTAGATTGGGAATGGATTAATTCGATCAAGTGGAACCTAGTACAGGGGGTACGAAGTTGGCAACCTCGAGTGGAAATCAAGGGGAAAACCCTTGCCATAGGCGTAACGAATAGATGGAACGAATATCGTGGAGATTTCCACCAGTCTCGATTAAAACGCCGCCGCGTTTGTTTAAGTACCATATTTCACCCAAATTTCTGAGTATTCCACTGCAAATTTGATTTATCCCGTTAACAGTTCTTGCAGAACTCTGTGTTCCTTTGTCAAATAAATTTTTTTTCAAATCTCAGATCGTTTATTGGACGATTTAAAATTTAAAAGTTTAACAGATATTATGGAAGGTTTTTTCGTTTGTTAAATAAGATCATTTGCAGGATGAACTGATTTTTAATGGATTTTTTTTTTAACGATAATTGTTGCAAATATTCACTTTTTTTTTATTCGGAACGTTTCATTAATTTTTATTGTTTAAGGATGCTTTTGTGAGAATTTAGATGTCTCGAGGAGACGCGAGAGGGAAACTCGGTTACGCCTATGAAGTCTCAACTCACCCTTCATCATGTAGGGTTTAAGCTAGGTCGTATTTCTACTTAGTTTCGAATAAAGATGGATCGTGGAAAACAGTATCGTCTCTACTCAACACCCCTGCCAACTCTGGCCTTCACAATTATTGACTATCGAAGCGAAGTCACGATTCTATGGTTGATTCGTATAGTTGAAATCATCTGCACAGCTGTGTACGTGTGTACCATTCGTTCGTTTTCTATGATACGCTTTAAACGCTTGCAAAGAGAAAAAAAAAATCAGATTTTTCGTGTCAATGGAAACATTCTATTATGTCATCCCATAAGTTCGTGACGAGATTTACAATTCAGATCTTTAAATTTGATAAAAAAGACGAGAACGCCTCCTGATTTCACAAATTTTTCCTATTTTCCTTTTGGTCGTCGCTGTAGAATTTTTTCACGTGAACTGAAACATTCTATTATGTCATTTCATAAGTTCGTGTCGAAATTTACAATTTCGATCAATATTTCCAACATTGTTATCCTTTAAATTTGATAAAAGAAAAACGAAAGCTCCTCCTAATTCCACAATTTTTTCCTATTTTCTTTTTTTTTCAACTTTCATTCAAATACTTTTCACTTTCGGCACGAAATTAATAATAAAAAAATATCCGATAGATAGTAAAAATGTGAACGAGAAGAATATTTGCATAAATTTTTGCGACTTCGGTAAATTCGAACAATTCTGTGTTACACCGTATATCGAAAGGAGATGACATAATGAAATTGACGTAAACGTAGCTTTTAATATTCGCAAGAACATTAAGCATAGTAAGAAACTGGATGAATAATGAACTCACAAAGGCTAACCATTTTCAGGGAAGTCCGAGTTCTGTGGTAGACAGTTAGAACTTGCTATAACTCAAAATGCGGGCAGCTTCGTCGCTTTCGAGAAAGGACCGAAGTCCAAGATACTAAAGCTACAGTATAGCTCGAGAACTATTATTATCGGGAAACCATTAAGTTCTGTGGGTAACCCTGTATCCGCGACGAACAGCCATAAGTACATCTTCGATGGACAAATACGCAAAATTTAGTTTAGCAAACTTACATCTTCTGCATGATCTTTCACTGCAACACAGTGTATCTTTAACCCTTTCGTTGCTGATTTGGCGCCTCTGAGTGTATCGAAAATTTCTTCGCGCTCTTTCACCCTAATCGAACCCTTTACACGGACTTTTTCTCGGCTAAATCTTGCAGCAGCTCGAACTTCTTTCGGATGTTGAACATTTTCTGTCGGAAAATGATTTATTTCATTCACCTTAATTTAATCTCTAATTTCATCCTTTGCACACTTTCACCTTAATTTCACCTTCGGTACTTGGACCTCTTCTCGGCTAAATTTTTCAGCAATTCGAACTCTTTCGGTGGAAGTAATGCATATGTGATAAATTATTTATTTGGAAGCAAAAATTAGAAGTGAGATTCAAAAGGCTATATTTTCTCTTCATTTCTTTTATATTTTCCTTCAATTTTTCTTTCTGGTGTCTGAGAATCGTACTTCGAGTACAACGTCAACCATAGTCTGTGCCTACGAGAATACAAATTCGAGTGCAAAGTGTTGATAAAAGAGACTGTAAAACAATACGGTGAAAAGAAAAAATTTTGCGCTCTTTGTTGGACATCTGTCACGCGCTTTGCGTACTAGAATCTGTCACAGCGAGAGGGTTAATACCGTTGTCTCCTGCTAATTTCTACAATACCTCGTATTACACACTTTCATGGATCAAACACGTTAATACCGATTGAAAGAGAACCGTTCACGAATTGACACGGCGAAAGAAATTTTTCTCGATCATTCTAATGGGGCTATTTTCATAAAGTTCAAACGAAACCTTTCGATATACATTTCGTCGCATTATAATATGCATACGAACGCCGAGAGAACAATGTCAGCCATTAGCTAATTAACGACATATCCCAGGGTAACGTTCGTCCAGGTTGCAGTAGGAAAAGAGCTTGTTTAATTCCCTTCGAGACCAAGCAAGCAACTTTCAAACGCGGAGAACTCGTACAACTTGAATTTCAAGTGACGCATCGATAAAGACGTGATAATGTGTTGCTACTGAACAATGTTATTATCACAATGAGGAGAGTAGAATAAATGACAAAGGACTGTGTCGGAAGAATTTACAGTACATGCTTGGCGTTTATAAAATGCAGGTATCGTTCAGAAGTGTTGGGACACGTGCTGTGTTCGTGCAGAAACTGTTATACGATTTAACCCTTTACTTTAAGGGTGAAAGATTTCATGGTTAAAGTGGGTGCAAGTGTTGGGACACTTTATCGGGACTAAGAAGAATTTTTGGAACTCTATTTTATGATCATAATCACATGCGAATGGATTAACTTTTCGCAATCAAAAGATTACGCGAAGAATATTAATTTTAAATATATTATTCAAAAAAATGAACATTCTCTTATTGGAAAATATGCATTTCGGGTATTCAAATGATTTTTCAAAGCATAATACTTTTAGAGATATTGAAGAAAAAAAAAAACCAACCCTAACTTTGAGAGCTGTTTTCAACCCCTAACACTGGAATAATCGTGTAAAAAAAGTACGTATGAAATACTTTTCCGAAAAGTATGATACATTACACGCAAGTTTCATAAAACTCGAGGACTTACACTTGGAAACTCTGTGATGTTAGAACTCGCGACGCTTCCAAGGAAGAATTCTAAAAGATATACGTCGGAGGTACACGTCGTTTTGTCCGGGCAAAGTGAAAATCTCTTAATATCGAGTGAAGCAAAGTAGATGAGAGCGGGTACTTAGCCGTGGGACTCTATGATGCCTGTTTGGGGCTTGCACTGCAAGCGACAGTCCATTGTTTCGCGGATAAGCCGTTTTTATTAAACCGGATGATTATTCCGACGTGGAGCATTTGCCGATGGACGGGAAGAAAAAGTCGATCGATGTTTCAGGCGTAGTCATTAAAAGCGGGCAAAAACTTACCTTGTCACGTGCCTTTGCTTTCATAGGTTGTCCAGCTTTTAACGATCTTCAATGTCTGCTGAACGCCTCCGCTTGCGTTAAACGATCCTGACCTTCCCGCGACACGGCTAATGGACAACTGGAGGACCAATAATAAGAATATTAAGTGGCAACGGTTATGTGAGTTGTTATCGTGTAATTCGTACGATTGGAGTCTTCTTTGAATCGAAGGAAAAGCGTACGCTGACGATGAAACAGTGAAAAGAAACGCAGTTATTCCAAGGATATCACCGGTGTGAAACGAGTGTAATGGAAAATAATTTTCAAAAAATTCAGCGAATATGAGACTGAATTTTGAAACTTAGTTAACTTACTTCGGTCAATTTCTTCAGAGATATTGACGCATACGTGACAGTTCAGTTTTTTCCGAAAATCCCGATATTTGTGACAGAGGAAATATGAATAACGTAATCTCCCAACAAGGAAAGTAGCTTAATTTCTATCGATTTAATTTCTATCGAAGAAAATCGTCCCTGAATCAGTTAATACTGAATTTTGAATTTTGAAACATCTCAATTATACGTAATTTTCAATTACACAAAAATACAAAATGGAGCAAAAATGATGTTCACCTGAAATATTTCTGTTATTCGCGATAATACGCAAAACACGAAATAAAGTGGAGTGATATTTTGGAAAATGAAGGTTCACATAAGAATGTGCGTGGCAATGACTTTTTCACTGATAATCCGATGAAATGCAGACGTGAATCATTAATACAAACTAAATCCCCGCTCGGTGGAGTCCTTTGTGTCTGTTAAATAAAAAATGTCGTGTACCTGTAACTGGTTATTCATTCGTCCAGTTGTATACCGTGAAACGTAATCGCAACGCTTTGCGCAGACATTACTTAAATTATTAATTCGTTGATTTTCGGCCTCTGGCTGATAATAATGCTGATCTTCGGGAAAAAAACTGGTTCTGTAAAAACACGACTGAAAAGTGTATTTACAAAGGAGAAGAAGAGAAAAACGACTAACCGATTGAGTAAAAGAAAAAAAAAATAGAGAGAATGAAAATATTCGTCGATGTTTGAGCAGACAAGCGATACTTCCCAGTTAAAGAAGTATTACAGGGATTGAAGCTTGTCCTGCTCTTTCGCCGTATAGATCCGATTCGAGATGCAGAACGAAATGACCTAAGAAGGCTTAAAAGGTTCCAGTGCGGTCTGTAAATCGTGGACCGTTTTTCTGATACTGTGTCAAGGAAAGAAGCAAGAAAAGTTAGGCGAAAAAAGGGGGAAAAGGAGAGGAGATCAAGACACGAGTTGAGGAAGTAAAGGAGAAGACATCGAAGAAGTGTGTTAATGCCGATAAAGAAAATATGAAACATTTAGCAACCATAAGCTTGCTATAAAATTTCCACCATATGAAACTTAATACGATCCACTGCCATCTATCTCTTCATCTTCACTTTTTTACCACGTCGACTTCAAATGTAGTTTAAATCGTGTGATAATTTCTGTACGACGGTGGATGTGCAGTACTTTGGTAACAATTCTCAAAGATTCAAAAATTGTGAAAGAACAACGAAAAGGAAAAGAAGAAAGAAGGAAGAAAATGGCTAAAATCGAGAGGGACGAAGCAAAGATTCAAAAACAGTCAAACAAAGAAGAAAAGGAGGAAGAAAATGGCTAAAATCGAGCGGGACGAAGCAAGGATTCAAAAATAGGCGAAAAACAACGAAAAAGAAGAAAAGGAGGAAGAAAATGGCTAAAATCGAGAGGGGCGAAGGAAAGAGGGAAGACAACGATAAGAAGAAGAGTTGAATAAAAGAGCAGAGAGAAATACGAGAATGTACTTCTATGTGGGCTTATAGAGGTGGAAGGCAACCCTGCGGGCAGCCAATCAAATAAAGTAGTCGGAGGTTGCTTTGCCGGATGCAAATTCGGCCCCCGTGAGCTTTCTGTTTTCCCCTCTTTCGTTTCTCACCCCTAACCCTGCCGGAATCTGTACACGGGTTTCCGGGACACACGAAAATCCTCTAGGTGGCCAACGACACCGTATATTTCTCTTACATATTGTTCACCGTCAGCCCTTTTCAATTTCGATCGACGAAAATGCATTTTGTTCCGCTTGTTTCTCTCACGTGAACGCACAATTTCCATAAGGAACAATTTTAAGGAGCATTAATGCTAGATTATGGACCCGTATCGATAATTAGAAATTTTCGAAACATTTAATTTAACCCTTTAACGTTCATGCACGTGACTCACACGTGCAGAGTTACACTCTTCCTTAATTATTTTCTTTCACTTTCCATATTGCGTTGCTCTTTCTATTGTGGCAAAAAATAAGAGTAAGTTACAGTAGTATAAATCATGGGAAATTTATTTCTAGACGCCTAGAAAATAATTGAAAGAAAGAAATGGAACAAAAGTATGTTTAGTTTTAACGTCTACCCTAATTCTCAAAGTTAGCTAATATTCGACTCATTAACCCTTTGCACTCGAAGATCCTTTTGTTATAGGGAAACTAACTTAAAATTTATTGCCTTGAAAATTGATGAAATTTTTTAAAACTAACATAAAAATAAATCATACATATATCGACAAATGTAACTATTTCAATATTTCATATATATTTTTTATATTATACAAGGTCTGGTAAGATTTCACTAGAACTTGGTTCTTTCAAACTATATCACTGTTTAGACATTTATGGGAGATCCACAAACCTGTTGTTCTGTAAAATATCAGCTTTGAAAGAGCCTCGATTAATCATTTCCCTTCTCAGTCGCCACTCGAGTGCAAAAATCACGATTCACAAAATCATTTCATTTCTCTTCTTACCAAATCTTACCATAATCAACGGCCTCTCTCAACAAGTGTATCTATTTTCGCTCCATCCGTTCACTTCTCCGTCGGAAACCTATGCGACTAACGGAACAGAAGGGCGTTCTATCGATTCTTGAGTCTGAAACTTGCAAAGCTCCCTTGACCAAGGCGTGTCTGTATGCAAGGTTGTAGTGGGCGTGTAGAAACACGGCGACGAACCTGGGACACGACATCGAATCACGGATCTCCTTCCTAATTATGTCGTAATGAAAATAAATCGTTACATTTGTACGACTGTCGTGTATCTTTGGACATTTTCGCAAGATCGTTCTCCCCTTTCACTACACCCTTTCCTCCTCTCTTTTTCCCTCCATCGAGAAAAGAATTCCCTTTTCTCTTCTTCTTTTCACTACGCGGAACGTTGGTCGTCTGCTTCACCTTCCACCTGTTTGATTCCCTCTCCAAAGGTACACCGCTATCTATTTGTCTATTTCGGCGTTTCTACGCTTCTTCTCTACCGCCATCTGAAAGTCGCGTCTTCGACAGGATTCAACCTCCGACTTCTCTCTCCCCCGCTGTTTCCCGCTGTCCCGCTTGAACAATCAATTCCAATTTCACGGGAATCTCTTTTAAACCTTGCATTTTCCGTGTTCCGACCCGAGACCCTTGTCTGGATCATTCGCGACCAGAGGAATTTGACGTACAAAACGGTACAACGGTTGCTTATGGAACGGAAAAACGGTTCGAGCCGCACAGATAGACGGAAAGGAAGAGACGAATTTTGTTCTGCATCTTCTACTAGATTTATCACCGGAACTACCTAGAAAATTCGCGATCGTAGGCGCAAGGAACGTTCAGGCTAAGATCGGAAGCGTGAACAGTGTGATACTTCTTGCAGGAGGTATAGTCGACGGAAGAAATACAGGAGGTATAGCCGACGGAAGAAATACAGCGAGATTGAAGGCATTCAAAAATCCTTCATTGCTAAACTAGAAAGGGAACACGCGAAGTAAAAGAAGCTCACCCGAATTGTGTGAATACGCTGTATTGCAACACCTTTACATTTATTTGTAATCTATCAGTAAGAGCAGCAGTAGTACAATTTGTAATAGTAAGAATCGTAGGTGCGGTATTATGTACAATCAGAAAACAGACTTACGCCGTAAATAGTTTAGGAAAGTATTTTACACAGACGAATCGAAATTTAAAAAAAAAAAAAAAAAGAAGGAATAAAACGATCGTTTCTTCTCCACTTTACAACCTTTACACGGAAACGTACACACTGATGCCCGCGATCGAGCGTTGAAAATCCGACGTTCAAACACGAACATCATCATCGTCGATTTACAATAAATTTGCATATACACATCGATAGGAGAACGTTCATAGTTTTGTGTATATGTGTGTGTGGTAAGTAGCTCTTTACAACTTCTGTCACCAATTTAATTCTTACTCGCTACGATCGATAACTTATTAAAAACTGAACGTGACGTTCGATCCTCGGACGTTAAAAAGAAAGAAAGAAACTCGCCGGTAAACTCGCTCGAAGAAGTGTAAAAGGGAAACGTAATTAATTAACAGAGGCACGCACGATCCCTGCAACGATGCTTCACCTCGGACATATGATACAGTAAAGATTATTTTGTTCTTTTTTTTTTTTTTGTTTTTTTACAATAACCAACCGTGAGAAGCCTTCACGTAACAGGTAAAACGATATACACTTACAGTAATATACAATATTCTTCGCTTCGTTCGGCCGTCGTCTTTTATTTTTCTCTTTTTTTAATCGTAAGCCTGTGTAAATGTTACAAGAATTTTCGAAGATCTCGCACGACACCGACACATCATCTCTAGCGTACTACAATTCCCTTAACCTGTATTGTTTTTTTTTGTGTTTTTTTTTTTCTCTGTTAAGTCTAATAAGAAACAACGTTGGAGAATTTGCCCGTGAGACATTAAGAATTCTAGCTTTATATACTGTACAAACGGCGTTTCGATCCGTATAACGATTCGTCTGTAACGACGCTTGGCGAAAATTCTTCTCGCCGCGCGAATAAACGTCACTTCCATCCCCAGATGGAGTCGGGACGCGATTGCAGACAGTTGTAAACGAATAATTAAAAATCGTCCGCTTAGCTTAAAAGTAGAAATAGATACATACATCGAAACGAAACTCTCTCACACTTTGTTATACCAAAAATGCAACGAACTCGAACATGCCCCCGTCCCCTGACGTAGTATGTTCAAGCTGCCCACTGTTTCAGCATTGCCAGTGTTCGTCCGCGACAAAAAAAAAAAAATCAAAAATGAAACAGAGAACGGAAAAGAAGGTATATTCACCGAAGGCACTCCAACTTGTTGCGCCCCTAAGAAACACTCGAGAGCAAGGTGAAATGATATCGCACCTTGGAGAAAACGATCGACGAATAGACATACTCTGTGTGTGTGTTTAAAATTCACCTGCTCTAGAAAACTCTAAAAGTTGACACAACTGATGTCAAGACCGCACAGTAGTAGGCGTAGTAAGCTCGATCACTGTTCAAGTCCTCGGTAAAAATCCTACATCTAATCTATACACAGACACGCGGGGACCGTTCCTCTCGCATTTCCATCGAGATTTCAACTTTTTCGTACACGTCCACCTGTAACTAGCAGAGAAGTCTATCCTCCGTGTGATCTGGAAATCTCATGCGCGATGAAATCCAGCAACCAGTTATCCCGTTTCACATCACTACTAATTTGTAGTCCCCCTAATTTACTCGTTACTCGTTTAAACCTAACACCTATCCACCCACTGGCACCGCAGGCTACTCTTTCTCTGCTTCCAAGGGCGAGTTATTCCCCACCACTTCGGTCATATCGATCAGTTATAAAATAAACATTTTACACCGGCGGAAAATAGCGATCAGGTCTTTTTCCTTTTTCTTTGCGAAACACGCTAACGCCTGACCGAAAATTTCCTCTCCGCGCGGGATCTCCTTAAGATCTTGCTGGTTTCGAAGATGCAGCCGCGTTGAAATGACAACCTTCCCTTCTTTTCCCCTGGACACGTCGATCTCTATGCAACTGGCATGGGCTCGAGGCATTTTAGCGTTCCTACTTGTCCTGACAAGACGCCGTTTCCTTCCGCGTCGCCTCCGTAGGTTCGATCACCTCGAAGCTCTCCGACGTAGAAATATCGCTGGATGATCCATTGTCCCCCGCTTTCGAGGAGGCGGCTCCGATGCCGGATATCGCCACCACCGTTTTCGCCTCCGTGCTCGTCGTCTCTGTGCTCGTGCTAGACGCCGTGGACGTCGTTGGGCTCTCTGTTGTCGCTAAGATTTCAAAGCAACGTTCTCAGCTTCGTCGTGTGTTGAGTTTGGGAGAAGCTCGAAGCGATTGGGGAACGGAAGCGAGTGAAATGATGATGGAAACGAGGACGAAAAGACACGGTGACGATGGTAATTGAATGCAGGAGGCAACGAAATGTCGATGTTAACCCTTTAACTGGAGAGCTAACCAGTGGAAGCGCATTTTGTGCATCGAATAAATTATGTTTTTTTTTTATATCTTAGAAAAACGTCGAGTTTAAATTTACGTCTGTTATTTTCGAAGTTCCACGGCGAAGGAGAAGCATTTCGTGCTCACGAGTTAACTCGTCGTCGTCCCCAGTTAAAGGGTTAATTTGAATACCAAAATGCACGGTGATATTTTTAGATCATCGTAATTTGATCAGTTTGATTATTTTTGGTAGTATTGGATAAATACGAATTCTCTATTTTTTTAACCCTTTCGCTGCGATAGATTTCAATACTTGAGCCGCAAAATCTTGCGTTTTGGCGTTTACAAATTTTCAGAAATGTTGAAATTGAAATTAAAAAATTGAAGAGTGAAAATATGCAAAGACGTATGCAAAAATTGCCAATAACACGGCGCGAGAAAATTTTCAAAGCCAACAGAGCAGTGAAAGGGTTAAATATCTATTTTTGCCTAATCGAGCTGACTAATTTAGTTACCGTTCCGTCTGCTTGAAACGAAAATACAACAAAGCTGAGGGAAACACTGGCGTGAATGCGTAACACAGGGATGGAAAAAATGTTCGTATGTTTTTCGTTAAGCGTATGAGACAACAGTGCCGCAACAAAAATCACAGCTGAAGAAAAAACGAACGTGTAACTGCAAAGTATCCTTTATGAAAATTAATACTGCGCGATGGACCCATGAAACGAACACTGAAATTCGCTGAATACTTATTAAATTTACAACCGGATGACATTATTTCTCACCACAATGGAAACACGTTACGCAAAAGTCGACAAGTTCCACGTGCAATTCAATATGCAAAGTTAAATTGAAATTAAAACATCGTGTACAAGGGATTTCGAGTTGCAAAAAAAGGAGGAACAAAAAAAACTCGATGAATGTTAATATGAAAACAAAAAAAGAGTGAACAATAGAGAGAATAATTTTCGGTAGATCCTTTGTAATGAGAATGAAACTGCAAGCTTTGTGACGATGATGACAATTTAATATCTTCCTCTGAATTTTGATGTTGGACGAAATTTTATGTTGATTAATTATTTCTTAGTTGATACATAAGTGCAAAATTTCGACATATCGGTTTCGCTCGTCGAAGCGACGATCGAATAACTGTGGTGCATGAAAATAAAAGCGGGGAAAGTAATTGGGTCCAGTGCAACACTGCAAATTGAAACACGATTGTAAGGTATCGCGTGCCAAATAATGCAAGCGATGTCGAGTGACGAGTGTTAGTAATACAAGATCTGCAAAGTGCGTGTTGAACATTGGTAAAACGATTCGAACCGTGTACTTTTATTCTTAAACCAGAGGTACGAACGTTAAACGGTAAAAATAGACCAGAAACAAATTTGTATATTGAATAAAGTGTGAGGTTAAATTAGATTAGGTTGTTTAACTAATGTGATCTGTCAGACGACGAAAATGGTTACAAAAGTATTTTTAAAATTATAGTTTACAGTGAAAGAAATATTAATTTGCCCAAAAAACGAATTTATCACAAAAAGAAGATTTTCATATTACATAAAATATCAAAGCCGCAAATTCCAGATTAGAAATAATTCGTATTAGAGTGCCTAACACTTGTGGCCAAAGCTGTAAGCACACGACACTCAAAGGCAGCGCGTACAATGAACACTTTCACGCAAATTGTTAATGCAAGCGGGAAAACAGAGAGCACACGTTTCCCTGGCAAAGAATCAAAATCACAATTTAACTCCACGTACCTCCGTTACTCTGTTCTTCTCTACTTGAAGAAGTTTCTGTTAACGTTTCGGTGCTTCCCTCTGGCTGGACACCGGAAGTGGCAGAATCCGGCTGAACCTGCGGCGAGGTCGGTGAAGATGTTCCTTCCGTCTGTTCTGGCGCTCTGACAACCGCTGGTTCCTGAACTGGCGAAGGTTCGGACGATGGTTCGGTGCTGGTGAGTGCCCTATTCAGATTAGGCGAAGGCTCGGGCGAAGGTTCGGCCATTCCAGGTTGCGGAGGATTGCGGAAGAGAAGGTGTTGCAGTTGTGCCTGCTGTAGGATCACTGGCAGCTCGTAATGATGGAAAAAGTAGAGCATAGAGTGCTGAAATTACAACAGAAATATGGTTTTGTTTCATTTGTATTTCATGTCGTATTCACTTTGAAACAGATCTGTGCAAAATTTAGAATAAATTATGCACCCTGGTTTAAACAGAATTGCGAATATTATTTGAAAGATAAAATGAAATATTTCTTCAGAGTGAAAATAAGTTGAGAAACGAAATGGTACTGTAACGCAAGAAATCATAATATTTGACAAAGTAAAGTACAATTTCTCTTATGAATTACAACCAGAGTTGGGTAAAATTCGGAGAAAAAATATCTGAAATAGTATTTTAAATAATGGATGTTATACAGGTGGAATAAAATGGTAGAAAATTTGTAAAAAGAATATTTCTAAAATGCGCCATACTCTTCGTGTTCCCCTTTCTCTGTGAATCGAATAATCTATCTGAATTAATAAGCACAGTTAATGAATCGTCGATTTGACGATACTATATTGAAACGATCATACTTAGTTGGAGAATTTACAGCGGCCACACGCTGGCCATCGTTGAAAGCGTTAGGTGGAAGACAGGAACTGTGGCACAGGTTCCTCGTGATATCGCTTGTTTCTGCGAACTGTGCGTATACGTGTGTGTGTGTGTGTGTGTGTCGCTCGTGCCAGCAAATTTATATGGAAATTCGCCAAATTTGTTCTATACCGTTTCTCTCGTTTTCTTCGCACCCTTCGAAACCCCTGTGTCATTCTATCCCTCTTTCTCCACCCCCTTCGCCACACTTGCTACCGATCGCAATACCCTTATTCAACGTAGTTGCAAACATTTTGCGCGTGCATGTAGGATATGAATAATTTCGCGTTATCGTCGAGCAAATGAGGAAATTTCGATGGAACAGACTCTTTCGAATCTAGAGAAATTTACCCTGGAAAGGAAAAAAATGGATAATTTTTGGAATTCCTCTGTCTCTAATAATTTACCTCTGATATTATGATTTTCAGGGTCAAAAGTTTGCAATCGTAAAGAAATATAAGGAAAATAGAAAATTTGTCAATTTATACCATTCCTCTGTCTCTAATAATTTACCTTTAACATACGTCTAACTTTGAGTACGAATTTTATCTGCTCGCTACAGACAATTATCGCTATAAAAAAAATCCACGTCGAGTATATTTTGAAAAACTACTACATGTGACGTAATGTCATCAAAATTAGCGATTATCACTTCGAGATGTTCCCTCGCAAGCAATCATACACGAGATCTCGATCTTTCCAACAGAAGTGAAGAAATCTCAAGATTACCTTGATTACCCACTTGAAAAGATACGTTACATCTCTACCTCCTCCCCTTAACAACGTCACTCGAGCTTCAGGTTCAATAACCGATTTGGTTAATCAGGTCACTCCAGATAGCGAACACAGGGCACAACGCGTGGAAACATAACCGATAATTGGAACAGTATCTCTTACCAAAAATGGTAATAAGATCTATCTACAAAACAATCAACACCGATAACCAAGAACGAAACAACAATTAACTCGATAGAAAGAAACGTACAGCTACTTTCTCGCCGAGTTTCACCGTTAACGTTCAATCGATACACGTTTGTGCTCGGAGCGACATAAAAATCCAACGAGGATGCTCCGCCAGACGAAGAGCAGTCCAGCTTGGAGATGCAAAAAACAACGTCAAAATGAAACGCGCAAACCGATAGCTTAACAGAGACGAAGAAGAAACAGAGGAGAAAGGGTGGCGGCAGAGAAAGGAAGAAGGCAGAAGAGACGGTAGGAAAGAACGGGGCGGGAGAAGCGAGCAGGGGTTGAATATGGAAAATAGATATCTCGAGACCGGGCACCTGTCGTCGACATGAAGGAAATGGTATCCACGGTGATCCGTCGAGAGTATAACGAAACGAATCTGCACCGTTTCAGAAAAAAAGACGTCCACGAGGAAGAGAGAGAGAGAGAGAGAGAACTGCAATGCTCGAGTCGAGAGGAGGAGAACGAGGAACGGTTCAGAGAAAGAGAAGGAAGAAGCCGGGTTAAAACGATAGCTAGGGTGAAACAGATTACAGAGGAAATCGGGTTGTCGTTTGCTGGATAATCAAGGCCGATGACATCGATATCGGCCGGCATATAATTACGCCGCGGGGTTAATCGCCCCTCTATAGCAAAAGGAACGAGCGAGAGAGAGAGAGATGATGGCAGGAGTCAAAGTGATCCGGTTTAGCCGATCGTGTCTTGTTGCCCAGCGGCTTTTCAAATTTTCCCGCGGCTTCCTCGATTCGTAAACTCGTTCCGGGGAAATAATTGTCGATCGTTCGCTTACCTGGTTACTAAACTATCGGCAGATGTTTTAATCGTGACTGAGACAGGAGTAAGTTAATTCTGACGCGATGGGAATATTGTTGAAATTCGTGATTACTGGGTCAAACGTAGCTTTTCCGGTTTTATTCGGTGCGGAGTGGTCGAGGGTCGCGTTTCAACCGGATTGCGTTTGAAAAATGGGAACTGTCGCGTTAGAATAATCATCGAAGGGTAGTAAAAAGACTGGAACTGCAGAAATGATTTGTGCGGAGTTGGAGAATTGAGTAGAAGAAATATGGCGAACTGAAGTCTATGAAGAAATTATGTTGAATTAAATTTTTGATCATTTGCAATAATTATTTAGGTATTTCAATACTCCTGACAAATATGAATTATATGATTAATACAAATATTAGGTCGTCCCATAAGTTCGTGCCTAAAGTGAAAAATATTTGAATGAAAATCCAGGAAAATTCTGTACCTACCGAAAAAAAAATAGGAAAAATTTGCGAAATTGGAAGGCACTTTTTTTTTTTATCAAATTTAAAGGTTCGTTGGAAATATCGATCTAAGTTACAATAAATGACCTAAAATATTAATGAAATATATTCGAGTGTCTCAATTTTCACGCACAGTGACAAAGAAAAATCTGCAAAATTATTAAAAATCATATCGTCATGCTCTACATTTCCTTCGTTCAACGAAAGAATACTGTTCTCGTTGAAGAGATTCGAATATCGCAGACCAAATCAAATACGATCAATTTCTTGTCGTTTGCATCGCTCGTTCTATTCGAGAAAGAAATTTTTCTCGGAAAACTGCCATTTCTCTGCGTTAGATACACGCGCGCTGCGCCGCGAAATTATTACGAGTTTCCACCGCACTTTTAATGCACGATAGCACGACAAAATGAATATTCCTTTTATACGCACGTATAACAGACCAATCTGTTATTCATTCGCATCTTTTATCGGCTAATTAGCCGTTCCATTACACTTTAATGGTATTTCATTTTTCCACACAAAATATATGTATATACGGTACATGTCGGACGTAGTTATTAACGCAACAGCTAGCTATTGTAACGCCATTATAATAATAACTGTTAATACGCCCATCGCGATGATCTAATTATGATTCATTGGATTATCAATGTACGCTATCGAATCAGATTACCTAGCATATAATTCGTCCCGGCGGCAAAAATTTATTTTTCTTCGCAAAATGATATCGATTACCGGGCACATCGTGTTTGCACATCGAGATCGTTCTTAATTGTCTCCTCTGACTGATTAATTTCGAGAAAGGTAGCACCAGGCTGAATGAAATCGATCTATTGCTAGGGTGTAAAAAGCTCGATAATCTGTGTAACTAGTGATTACGAACGAAATTTGTAGTTTTTTGAATATTCTTAATTTTATGTTAGTAACGTACATCGATAAAACGTTTGAAACAATATTTGATATGATTACGGTTGATTGCAATGATAACGTGTTTGCGAAATGCAATCAGTCTGGGAGAAGTGGCAAAAATTATCTGAATAATAAAGATAAATACAGTTGAATTTTTTCAAGATTCGATACGGTATCGTTGAAGTATTACTTTGTGCCACGTGGCATTGCTGATGTTAGAATAATTGACGAGATACTGAAGTTTACTGAATTCTGGTAAAATCTAGAAAAATTTACTGGATTCTATTAGAATTTAGTGTATTCTACTGAAATCTGAAGTCTTTTGAAACCTACAAAGATCTAGTAAGATCTGAAATCTTTTGGAACCTGCAAAAATCTACCGAATTCTAGTTAGTGCAGCTGAATCGTGCTGAAATGTGTGAAGAATTTATCCAATTAAAAAGATGCTAATTTTTATAAAAATTGAATTCTACGGATTTCTATTAAAATCGACTGAATTCTACTAAACTTTACTAAAATCTACTGAATTCTAGTTAGTGATCTGAATCGTGCCGAAATGTGTAAAGAATTTATCGAATTAAAAAGATGCTAATTTTTATAAAAATTGAAATTTTACAGATTTCTATTAAAATCGACTGAAGTCTACTAAATTTTACTAAAATCTACTAGAATTCTAGTTAGTGTACAGCTGAATCATGACATGAAATAAGTGAAGAATTTCTCGAATTAACACATTGGCGACGGTTGACGCGTTTTCGCGTCATCGATATCTTCATATATTTGTCCCAATATAAATTTGTAAGACGTTATCAATGGTTCGATTTCTCTTCAGAAATTCTCTTCGAATTGAAAAGAGTATTTATGATTTTAACTTTCTATTATATTCCGTGATGATTGATACCGTGACTGTATATACAACGTTAGCGTGATGTGGTACACATTCGACGCTTGGGCGTTGCTTCAGACCATAGTGACAGATTTCAAGTAACTCTGTTTATATCAGAATAAGATATTTCTGTATGGTTGGTACAGTGACCCTGCATTGACAGGGCAAGAGTAAAATCTTTTAGTCTGTTCTTGGCCTTTGCAGCTATTGTTGCGTCGCACGGAGACACACGGATATCTCACGAGCGTCGCTCGAAGGTACTTCTGTACCTGCGAGTGACCATCGGCGAGAGGGCGGTTACCTTTTCTTCAAAATACAGACTATGATTAACCAATAGCATATTTCAACCACCTCTCTTCGCCAACTCGATACATGTCAAACAACTTATCCGCGGGTCTCATCCCCCTTACGCGCCCTCTGCGAGGTGACTTAAGTCACCTCACAACCGAAAGGTCTCAGATTACGAATAAACATCACCTAAGGAACAACGAAAAAGAACAGTGTCTGTATCCATTTTCAACGAGGTTCAGAATTTTTAATTCAAAGCAGAACCATAGCGAGCTCAGAACCGCACAAGGTCGAACGCTCGCAACAACTATCGTATGTGTTTCTGAGCAGTCAGTGCTTTCCTGTGTTTGAATAGTAAAAATTTTATTTGTTATATTTTTCTAAAAATCCAAAAAATGGAGGAAGAATTCGTTTCGGAGATCTGTGAAGACTCTTTATCAGACGTCGCTGAAAATGACAGTGAAGACTCTGTATTGTACCGTTACGACGAAGAGTGGGTTTATTACGTGTGCTTTCCTCGTCGTCATCAAGTGAAGAAGAAATAGAAATAGAAGAAAATAATACGGATTGGTCGGAATTTGATCCAGAAAGACATAACGAACAATTCGAAGGTATTACTGGAGTGAAAATCTTTGCAGACAATCCTCAAAGATCAGATGCAGAAATCCTTTATTCATTGGGGATGATTTATTTGAAAAAATTGTGCTTGAAACAAATCGTTATCATAACACAAATAGCCACAGATATAAAAATCCTGCACATAGATCTAAATGGGTCGATGTCACAGTTCCGGAAATCAAGAAAGCATTTGCCCTTATAATAATTATGGGCTTAGTGAGGAAAAACAAGATACACAATTATTGGTCCACAAATCCACTTATAGCAACTTCAGTTTTTGGCAATACTATGAGTAGAGATCGGTTTTTACAAATTTGTACTTTCCTGCATTTCACTAATAACACAGTTGTCCATGCAAATAAAAACAAGCTAATAAAAGTGCAGGAAATTATAGATTATTTTCTAGATAAATTGAAAAGTGTATATGAACCAGGACAGAATCTATTCCCCATGGAGGGGAAGACTTCAATTCCGAGTTTACAACCCTAGTAAAATTATAAAATATGGCATTCTCAATAGAATGGTTTGCGAGTCCAAAACAGGATATATTTGTAATTTGATTCTTTATCGTGGAAAGAATGTCAAGTTGAAGAACACCATCATGAACGGAATCCCAAATTCTTTAAAAGACGTACAACTACAACGTGGAGAAACATGCCACAAGAGAAAAGGAGAAATTATGCTCCAGATATGGAAGAGTGGAAAAAAACGCAATATTCAAATGATCTCTACCATTCATAACGCTAAAATGATAAATTCGAATAAAATTGACCGCAACACGAGGCTTCCTATCCAAAAACCTCATTGTATAATAGATTACAATCAATATATGAATGGTGTCGACCTTGCCGATCAATATCTCGCATACAACCCTATCTTTAGAAAAACTCTGAAATGGACTAAAAAAGTATTTTTCAAATTCTTAATCCACAGTCAAAAATGAGATTCCACGATTTCATGCTGAATATAGCTGAAGCATGGCTAGAAACAACCGCTGATACATCGTACTCTGATATTGAAGAAGCAACGAATGAACCATCGGATCAACTATCAACTTCCGCACGAGCACCTCACTTCGATCCACTGGAAAGACTGACAGGAAATATGAAACAACACGAACCTATAAGAATTTTGAGCAAAAATAAGAAAGTCAGAAGAAGGTGTCGTGTGTGTTATCATAGAATGGTTTGCGAGTCCAAAACAGGACATATTTGTAATTTTATTCTTTATTGTGGAAAGAATGTCAAGTTGGAGAACACCATCATGAACGTAATGGATCAATACCTAAACAAATGGCATCATCTATATGCAGATAACTTTTACAATAGTGTAAATTTAGCTTCTATATTATTATCACAAAAGGTCAGACTTTGTGGGACAATAAGAACAAATCGGAGAATCCCAAATTCTTTAAAAGACGTACAACTACAACGTGGAGAAACATGCCACAAGAGAAAAGGAGAAATTATGCTCCAGATATGGAAGAGTGGAAAAAAACGCAATATTCAAATGATCTCTACCATTCATAACGCTAAAATGATAAATTCGAATAAAATTGACCGCAACACGAGGCTTCCTATCCAAAAACCTCATTGTATAATAGATTACAATCAATATATGAATGGTGTCGACCTTGTTCAATATCTCGATCAATACAACCCTATCTTTAGAAAAACTCTGAAATGGACTAAAAAAGTATTTTTCAAATTCTTAATCCACAGTCAAAAATGAGATTCCACGATTTCATGCTGAATATAGCTGAAGCATGGCTAGAACTATCAACTTCCGCACGAGCACCTCACTTCGATCCACTGGAAAGACTGACAGGAAATATGAAACAACACGAACCTGTAAGAATTTTGAGCAAAAATAAGAAAGTCAGAAGAAGGTGTCGTGTGTGTTATTCACATAACAGACGTCGAGAGACTTGTTATATGTGTAAAGATTGTAACGTACCGTTACATCTTGGTAACTGTTTCCAAACGTACCATACGAAGAAGAAATATTAATTTTTATATATTACCGTAAGAAGAATAATAAATATGTATTTCTTAACAAATAATAAAAAGGTTGAGAACGAACCTCTGACGTTTGCACTTTAAAAAGTATACATTTTTACGCACAAAAGTTATTTACACCTTTCCCCAAAATTCCTTTGTGAAATGTTAATTAGTTAAAAAGTTATTTCCAGCGTAACGCGATTACAAGGAAAGACGCGAAATCGCCCCGTACCCACGTCAAACGCGACTCCGAACGCCCCGTCGCCAATGTGTTAAAAAGATGCTAACTTTTATAAAAATAGAACATACGAATTGGTGCTTCCTTAGCAAAAGGCCATTAATACTAATGATAGACATTTCAACGTAATAAAGATCATTATTTCCGACAATACAGCGTTATTATTTCGACCTAGAAAAATGGCTACTTAATCTAACACCACCTGATATATTCAAGGATGAATTTTACATGACAAACTAAAATTGAGTGGTATTCATGCTTACTCACTGAAGCACTAATTTGGCATTAAATCATTCCTATCGATTGAACTGTCAAATGCATTGTCCTGGTCGCGTTTACGTAACTTAAGTTTAAGAGATGGCGAGTCTAGGTTGCAAAACAACAGCTCTTCATTCGCCACCGTTACTGTCAATAGCAGAACTTTTACCAGGAGCCAATCGGATCTCTTATAAAATATTCGCCTTTCGTTTTACCTCGTTGGACTCGGAAGAAAATCTGCCTTCGAAAAATTGCTCACTTTTCTCCAGAAAAACAACTGGATAACGATCCTCGTAACTTTAGTATTATGACCAAAATTGTTGAAGAAAATAATTCTATCGAGTACAAAAGCTCGCAACCTACACTTCCGCTCAGAAGCTACACTTCCGAAAAGTTTCACATTTTTTAAATTTTGGGGTTTCCAGACTTCCTTTTTGAACTGTTTTTCACCCCTCATTGTCGAAACAAAGATAATTTCGCCATTAGCCTGAATTAAACTACACTTCCGCAAAGTTTAAAATTCTTTTCAATTTTGGGGTTTGCAAATTTTCCTTTTCGAGATATTTTCATCCCTCATCGTCGAAACAAAATTAATGTCGTTATCAGCCTGAATTAAACTACATTTCTGCAAAATTTCAAATTTTCTGAACTTCCCTTACCAACCAAAATCCCCAAATCTGGCCCAAAATTCTGCATTCCCCTAGAACTCCCAGTAATTCGAAAATCTTCGAGTCCAGCAACGCACGCACTTCCCCTAAGTGTGACACTTAATTACGTAGAAACATAAAAGGGCCACACTCCTGCATAAACACCGACGATTATTCTTCCGTACGTTCCTACCACCGGCGGAACGAATTCGCTCCACAATGTTCATCATTACGTTCCTATCGATTTAATTCGGTCGGCTCGAGCGTCCAATCGAACGCGCGGCTCTCTCTCGCCGCACGAGAGAAAACATATTTTCACGCACGGCGAACATCCGGGGCTAAGCAATTTGAAAGGCAAACACATTTGCAGCCCTCTCGAGAAATTCCTCGCGATCGATGTCAGGAGAGATGATCGATCGGGTAGGCGGAACGTGAAAAAGGGGAAAAGTACTCCGTGACATAATTTCCAAACGTGCGCCCATTGTTTGAGCGGAGTTCTTTGATAAGTGCCGGCAAGCACGAGCGTTAACTTCACCCGGGGAAACATATTTATTCGGCCCGGCCGAGTATATTCTCAAGTAGGTCGTCGCAAAGTATTCCCTGATTAATGCCCGTTTTCAACGCGAACGAGCAACTGTTCTCGCGCAAACTTTCGCATCCCCCGTAGGACCGTTTACGGCTAAAGGGGTGGGGACAATTATTTCGCCATCCGTGATGACTGCTCGTGTCTTAATCCCAAAACATTTTACCTAAGTACACGTTTCGCCATCCAAATGTTCCCGTATTTTTCACCGGGTAAACCGGGTCCATTTGTAGTGGAACGAACGCCGCGTCCACGATCGTTTACCGCTAACATGCTCTCCGCGAGATCCTAATTTGTCGGCTGTTTATTCTGCTCTTAGTTGTAAATTTGTGAACATGCTTGCTGTATAGGTACGACAACGGAACATCGAGTTTTTGGGAGGATTTAGAATATACGATAATGTTGCTTTTGCGTGCAGTGCTGAGAAGTAGAGTTAATTTTGGGAATTTTTGGGGAGGGTAAGTACTAAGTGGAAGGTTTCAATTTTTTTTAAGGATGTAAACGTAACTTCGAGCTTTGTTCGACAATTTTTGGAAAGTGAAAATGGTAGAAGTCTAGTAGAAGAGGTTTCTCGATAACTCTTTCACTTTGTGATATTTTTACTTTTAAAAATTGGAGAAGAAAGTGGGAAGTTACATTTACATACTGTAAAAAAATTGAAATTTTTGCGTTAGTAGTTAGCTATGAAAAAAATTCCCAAATTTTACCTATCTTCAGACGCTCTCAAATGGCACTAACTGTTGATTTATATTAAAAATCGAGGAATAATTTTTTACTCTTCTTCTAATTTGCCAACAATACACTTGAAGCAATAGTATCACCGAAACGATAAGATATGAAATTCCCGGTACTCGACAAAATTGTTTCCTATTCTCGTTCGACACGTTCATATTTTCAAGATAGCTGTGTTGGAACGGTTAATGCGTAATAAGAGTGAAATTTCTGAACGGAATAGCGAATGAAATGGGTAGAAATAAATATTCAAAGCAAATATTCGAAGAGAAAACATATTTTAAAATACGTCAATTGAAAAGAATAAAAATTACTTTTACATTTTCGTTCCATCAAAGTTTCCCTTTTTCAATCTAATTAAATAAAAATGTTCCCCAAATATTGCATCAAATCCGCTTCCAACAAAAATCACTGAAACACTTGTCGTAACGATATCACGAAAAATTCGTGAAAACGAATGACGAGAAATCTTAAAAAAGTAAAAATTGTGTCACCTGTATGAAAAGCCAGGATGTGACAAGGGCCAAACTGCTGTACTGTCCGTTGAATCGGTAGTGATAAGCGTAGAAGGAGAAGTGGTACAGGTAGAAGAATCTGAAACAGAAATTACTCGAAATCATTTTTTTCGTACTTGTAGCAGCATCAAAGTTACTTAACAGATTACACAACTCCCCGATGTATGTACGGTATATTGTCACCTGTGCAACAACATGGACGCTTTATCGATCAGATCGTATCAGGTTCCTGCCTATTGAAATATCGAGGCTGACGCGTTCTACGGAACGTTATTGGTATGACGAAAAAATTATACGTAACGCAATGCTTATGGTTCCCTCTCGATCTCGCTGAATGTTCGATTCGGTGAATTTCATTTTATTCGTTAAAATTGAAAAATAAGGATTTTTGGTATCGATGTGATAAGGTTTTAACGCTAATTTTATAGAAACGTGATGGAGAAGATGATGTACGAAGTTAATGACAATTTCAAATAGGGAAATTATTTTTCTGTCTTTATTTCGAATATTGATAAGCAATCATTCTGACGATACTCTGAATTTTTGTATTTAAAATTACTTTCAAAAAATTTTGCGATGCTGGATGCAAGTCAGTAGGAGTTTTTATGGAAATTTGTCGAATCAGGGGTATTATAGTAGACGAAATAATAAAAATACTTCAGATTGTTACAATTATCTGAAGAAAATAAACGAAACTAGAGGTACATGTTAGAAAAATTCGATTTCTTATTCAGTGTGATTAATAGAAATGTTTCTGTCGTTAAAGAGCAGTTTACTAACATTTACGGAGTAATAAAATATTTTTGAACCACTAAAACTTGCCGATTTGGCGTCTCGAAATACCACGAAGCTTGTTCTCATCGCGGCAAGAATTAATCCACCTCTGGTTTATGATAAATAAAACGCAGAAACATTTTATCTCTTAATCCCCTTCTAACTTAATTACCTGTTACGGTATTTCGTGCTGGCTTGTTCGACGAACAAAAGTCGCAAAGATTTTCTTTCGCGATCGTTACTTCAAACTGTTCACAGCAACGTCTCTTCGTTTATTTACGCGATAATTCAGCAATTGTAGATTGAAATTTTCTCTCGTTTCCGTGTCGAACTTTTCATGTAAAAAAAATGTGGAAA
>NW_017100509.1:3593006-3595101 GCF_001263275.1 Habropoda laboriosa | reverse complement strand
GCATACATTAGTATTTCATATTTTACAAATGTACAATACGTAAGTGTGTTTATCCAAAAGTTCGTTACTGCTTTCAATTCGTCGTTGTCAACTTATTTTATATTTCACACGAAATTGTACGCAAATCGACGTATACACATTTCGTGCCAAACACATTTTCCATAAACACGAAGTATGTCAACCTGTTGTCCTTTAAAAAAGAGAATGAAAATGAAATTTTCTAGATTGAAGAACTTTCAATTTAAAAATCGTGACAACCTTCTTCACAAATATAAAATTTATCCACCTACCGCCTTTTAAATAAATGAGTATCTTTTCCAGCATTTTGGAGTAAAAAAGAGAATGAAAATGAAATTTTCTAGATTGAAGAACTTTCAATTTAAAAATCGTGACAACCTTCTTCACAAATATAAAATTTATCCACCTACCGCCTTTTAAATAAATGATTATCTTTTCCAGCATTTTGGAGTAAAAAAGAGAATGAAAATGAAATTTTCTAGATTGAAGAACTTTCAATTTAAAAATCGTGACAACCTTCTTCACAAATATAAAATTTATCCACCTACCGCCCCTTAAATAAATATTAACTTTTCTAGGAAGACTAAAATGAGCGGGTATACAAAATTGTCAAAACTGAACTTTCAATTAGAAAATTTACGAATTTCTCCGATAACCATCGAAATTAACTAAACGTGCCATTGATAAGAAAATATTTGTCGGAAAAGAGCACACCACGTTGTGACCGCGGCCCTTTAATCCAACACGCGTAAAATACCAGAAACTATAGCCCGCAACGTTAGGTTAAAAGGGAAGAGAGGACCACCTCGTAGACTCTGTAAACTTTCACCATGCCAAATTCCGTGTTTTGCTCAATGAACATAAAAAAGTCGTTGGTTGACTTTTTTACTTTCAGCCTCATCTTATAGGAACCCTCGAGGTGATAAGGGAGGGGTTGTAATCAAGTGATTTTTACGAGTAGCTGTTACGGGGTCGCCAATATTTGCGGATCAGGGTGGAGTTCAGACTGCAACACCAGCCCTAAGTGAAGAAAAGGCGGGCGAGGAAAACGGCAGGAAAAATGGCTATTGTGTATCCCCTCAATAAGTGAGCTGACTAATTTCCTAAAGTATATGCTGAAACTTTCTTTCGTTTAACTTTCCGGTATCGCATGGTAAGAAGCTATAAATTTTCTATTAAACGCACGACGAAGAAAAAGAAACGAAAAGAGGAAGAGAAACAGATTCTCGATGATCCTCGTTGAGTAAACACTTTCGTGACATTTGCAATTTACCACGTTGACAAGTAACATAGCAGAAATGTTGAGGTAGATGTTTATTACATCGAACCGATTATTGTTACGCCTCGAGCGCGAAATAATGAAAACTTTATGATGAATTTAATTCTGAAGTAACTAATTTTACATATTAATGATAACCGCGGTACGGCGAAGCTGTTGCATAATCATATTTGACGTTCTATATGAATATTAAATGTATTCATTTTAAATAGTTATAATTAATCATATGCAACGCACCGTTAGGAAGATAAACCGTAACGCCCGAAAATACTACGGGCGGAAACACTGAAAATATCGCGAGCCAAATTTCGTATTATTACAATATCGAAAATTATCTTACCGCGTGAAATTTCTACATTTCTGAACTTCTAACAAACTACACTCTAAAAGAATCGCATATTTTCTGTATTTTTTTTCGAAGAAAGAGAAGAAAAATTTCTACTAATTTTCATTGGATTTCTAACAAACTGCAACTTAAAGAATCGCAAATTTCCTATACTTTCTGTGGAAGAAAAAGAAGAAAAATTTCCCCTAATTTTCGTCAGATTTCTAACAACTTAAAGAATCGCGCGTGTCCTGTATTTTCTGTCGAACGAAGAAAACGAGGTAAAATAGTTCATTTTCTGACAGAAACTGCAAAATCGTCCTAGTGAAAGTAAAAAGAAGAATAACGCGAAGAAGCAGTAGCCGATACCATCGAAATCAAACTTTATACCTACTCAAAATACGTTCAAAGCCGTTACTTAAACAGCGACAACGCTGCATCTCCATAAACGATTCCGTCTGAACGTATAACAC
>NW_017100509.1:3582195-3592959 GCF_001263275.1 Habropoda laboriosa | reverse complement strand
AAAGCGTTCTGCATTACGTTTTACGATCCTGTCAGCCGTAAAATGCAGTTTCGGCGTCCGGTCTATTCCGTTTTCGATGCAGTATACGAGTCGAGGCGAGCGTCTTGCTAGATCAAGACGAATTCTGATTAAACGGAAGATAGTCTAATTGTAGGAAAAAAATGTGTGCAAGCCTTTACGAATTTTTACATTCGTACAGTGACACGTGGTGCACAAGAGTGATTTAAAAATGCAATCGTTAAAAATTTTTCAAAAACATATATATCATTTTTAATACATGCAATTGCTTTTTAAAGAAAATATAAAATTAGGATTTTCAAATACACAATAATAAAAGGGGGGTAAAATTTAATTCACGAAATGTCTGTGTTCGATAAGAAAAATGACACAAGAAATTTTCATTGGTACAATATTGATCTGAAAGTGAAAATCAGAAGTGCGATTTTAGATTCGTCAGAATTTTAAATAGGGAATCATCTATCTTTCTAGTTTTAGATAAACACAATTTTATTTTTTAGCAAAAGAAAAAATTAAAATTTTCAGATACACAATAATGAAAGAGGGGTAAAATTTAATTCACGAAATGTCTGTGTTCGATAAGAAAAATGACACAAGAAATTTTCATTGGTACAATATTGATCTGAAAGTGAAAATCAGAAGTGCGATTTTAGATTCGTCAGAATTTTAAATAGGGAATCATCTACGTTTGTAGTTTCAGATAAACACAATTTTACCGTAAAAGTGTGAGAAAAATATTGAACATTTTCCGGTGAAAATTTTCATCGGATGTGAAAGCTGATTACCGCTACGAACAGTGAACGGAAACAATATACCGGGTGACCTGAAAAGGGGGTTAGATAATTTAGAGGTATACCGTTGCGGCGCACATGTAAATTCATAAAAGCCAGCGGATATAGTTATTTGTCCTTTAAACCGTTATTCTCATGTGGTCTAATCTGGGCTATGAGTCAGATGATTAAGAAACTTTACCAACATTTGGTCATGCCTTTCAAGTCCCGTGGCTTTATGAGTTTACAACTTGCGCGAGAACCTCTGTACGGAACACTGGGAATTTCAGCACAGGTTAACCGAAAGTTCAATCTCACACCTGAGGAAACCGTAGGTCGGAACAGTCGTATCTATGAACAAGACACCTGATTGTTCAATTAGACCTTTCTAAAATTGAAAAATTTTGCAAAATAACTAATTCGTGTGTTTCGGCCCCAAAAACATTTCCATCACATGCGCAGTTTAAACAAAGTTAATAAAAAATGATTGTTTGCACATTTCAATATTTTATTTCCTCTGAATATAAAAATACTTTTTATGGGGTGTTTAATACTTTTGACCCCTAATGACATGCTCATTCACTATTTTGCAGTTTAAACAAAATATTGACAAAATTATTAAAAAATGATTGTCTGCACATTTGAATAGTTTCATTTCCTCTAAATACAAAAATATTTTTAATAATTCATTTTTATGGGCTGCCTAATATGTTTTACCAAAGCTGTATGCATACCGTTGTTTATTTCACTGAGTATCGTGCACACTTAAATTATTATTCATATTTTCTCCAAGTATTTCTACGTTTCACAGACAACGAAACCTAAGAGAGCATATCTCTTAGTAAATACATCCAGTTGTTGATCAAACAAGGACGAATTGAACAAACCAAGAAGCGATAAATTCACCGTTTGCATAACAGGATAATTCGATTTTAACGTAAGCGCGAAGAAGCAGAAGAAAAAATGGTGGAAAAGCATAAAGATAGAAGGATAGAGTGGAGAAGGAAGAAGGATGAAGAGGAACGTACGTTTAAAATCCCGAGTTACGTATTCCGGGGACATAGCCCCTAAAGTGTCCCACGCTCAGGGAACCGCAACCATCCGACGACGATTCATACGTCTTTCCCGAGAATGGAAAAGGTAAAGAGGGGACTGGAGACTCTCCAAACGCATTCTGAATTCAGTGAATGCTGCTGCTGCCCCTCTCTCGAATCACAAGAAGGGATACTTTCGGACTTCGGGGGCAAGATTTTTACAAGTTGCCAACTTCCGGACCCACAAACGAACATCTCCCACGTGATAAACCTTAGCCCCGTTGGTAATTCGTCGAATTCACCAAGACAAATTGACGACGGTTCAACTGAGATGAATTATTATTCGCACAATTAATTCAAAGCTACTAGGTTTCTATCGCAAGCTCTCGGAAAAATGGCAAATGGCCATCGACGATAATGCAAATTATCGCAATTATTTCATCGAAAAATCGGAAAGAATTAATTTCTTATCTCACTTAAAATTGTCTATCCAGAAAAATCACGTCTCAAGACGTACGTTAGCAAAGGTACCGCAGGACTAGATTTGCAATTTGCAGTTCATCGTTTCTCCGCCGTGAAGATTTACGACGCAATATAGAGGTCTCTGGGTACGGCAGATCACAGGGAATGGATTCGCCGGGGTGTACTTTGTCTTTCGTTCATTTTCTCCGAGGGCACAATTCATGATAGCGTAACATACCGACAATGGATTTACGATACCTGCCCGACCAATGAGTTTTTTTTTTTTTTTTCTATAAAACTGTCGCATCGAAATGTCGGTACGTTTCTTATTTAATTCACTTGGACCAACGATCCGTGTAATCCGAGCAACAGAAAACAAACGAACTTCTAAATACACTGAAAGAGACTCCGAAGAAGAGGGGTTGGCGGCAGCGGCGAAATATAACGTTTCGTAACGCGGAGACAGTTAAAAGGGAACCGGCTCTATTCAATGGGCGAAACGGATATCCTTCAGCGTCCTCCTATTCAACGTTCGAGAGTCTTTCCTCCTTACGCCCGCTATATTACCAGAAAATGGTCCACTTAATAGGAACGAAGAAAAAATAAGGGAGAAGGAAAAGCAGAGAGAAGGGGAAATGGAACGGAATATCCCGCGGCGGTGGCCCGATACGGAAAAGAGGATCACATTAGGTAGAACCAAGGGCAAGAAGAAGAAGAAGAAGAAGAAGAAGAAGAAGAAGAAGGAGAAGGAGACGAAGAAGAAGAGGGCAATGGGGGATGTGACCGTCTCCATAACTGTACGGTCCACTCGACTAACGTAAGTATATTGTCAATCAATCCACGGTATAAAAGCAATCTGAGGTTCGGTCGACGGGGTGGCAGGATCCCGTGGGGCGTGGACAGCCCGACTGAGGCAAGGATCTAAGAAACAGAGAAAGAAGAGTGGCACTGGTAAGAAGAAGGGGGGAGAGGTGGGCCAAGAAGGAAGAGGGTAGAGAGTGCAAACAATCCCCTCTAGCTCCTAAGAGAAGGAACGAGAGAGAGGAAAGTTGATAGAAAAGGAGAAGTCTTTTACTCAGAGGCCACTCAAAGGGCCCTGCCCAACAAGTAGGATGAAACGAAACTCCTGCCTGGCTGGTACCTACACCTATGCGCTTCCTGGACACATATGTACGTATGGCTCAAGATATGTGTAAGGATGTGATCCCGCTATATAGCGAACTCAGCGTGACCGAACGGATATGGCCGATGCTAGGATATGTCTGAAAACGTCGCTAGAAGACCCGGGTGTCCTCGAGAAGGTGATGTGTCCTGTTCATGAAGAGCCTCAAGTGTTAGGAAAATATATCGCTCTGATCGTAGGAAGAGACAATGACAGCGGTAAAGAGAGAATCGTAAGGATTGATGGACGTTTTCCTTTTTTTCTTCAACGTTGAAAGCCGCAGTAGTACTGCCCGGAATTATTTTTCAATTATTGCTTAAGAAACGTGTAAACTTTAAATATTGTTTCTTTCTTCCGTTTCTGCAGGCAAAGGGTCCGCGGAGCGTTTAGAAGGTAAAAACGCCTTAAATTAATTTCTGATTTATCTGAAGAATTATTAGAGGTGTCAAACTGGTATATTCTTGAATCGCCTTCAGCTCTACGTGTCTTCAATATTTTACAAAATTTGTCAAGGAAGAAACTATGATTACGCTATCATGGAGCTAGAGACACAAAGGTGTAACAGACGACACCAGGATAACGTAGATGACTTCAACCATGCACCAGTAAATAAGGTTACACGCCCCTTCTGACCCAATGGGAAGTTGTCGTCCCCGAAAGCTGCAACGAGGGTGGCCAGGGCTAGCGGAAAATGAAATAATATCGGTGCAAACACATGGGACTGAGCTCCAAAAAGGCCGTGGATAAATACGTAAGAGAGTTTACGGGTGTAACGGTGGGAAAAGGAAATCGAAAAGGAGGAGAGGAGAAATTGGAAAGCAGGGAACGGAGAAAAAGGAGGAGATACTACGTCGTGGGATCCTACCACGTGGTAAAGCTCTTTGGATACCGCAGATTTTTCGACGTTGAGACGGATAGCAAATCTGGATAATGTATTTACAGAATCTTACGCCGTGTCCCTGTCCCGGCTACGTAAAAATTGCCGATACCATTTTCTCGGTGAAATCTCTTCTTCTTGTTTCACAGCTTCCGCGAAAATTTCTCGATATATTTCTACACGAGGATCGATGTTTACGAACAACGAAAGATGATTTATATACATCGCTGTTCCTATGTATTGGGGCATCTATAGTGTTCCTTAGAGGAACTGTCGTCGTCGTGTTATGTCTTTCCTGAAACTTTTGTAAGTTACATTCGCTTATTGCTTGAAACAATGGAGATATTTGAGATGGTACACACTGTATATAAAAGGTGAACCTTGTAACGTGACCGTCTTTATCGATAGGGTTTCAAGGACCTTCTAGATTTTTTCAACCCTTTCTTAAATAAATTTTCATGGTCACCTTCAATTTGTAACTATAACCCTGTAGTTTTGCATTTGTACCTATCAGCTAACAGACATTGCCACGAATTCAGGGAGCTTGATAAAAAGAATTGCTCTATCTAATGGAACGATGCGACGATAAAAACATTTAGGTGGAAATTAATTTTTGTGAGCTGAATGACTTCGAACTTGAATTCAATAGCGAGTCAATAAGTGGATTACACCTCTTCGTTATTCTCCATTCAGAAGGCATAATTCTCGCTGAATGTACGCCTAGGGGAAGAACAATTAACGCTTTTGCTTATTGTTAAACGTTGAAACGTCTAGGAACAGCCACGAGGAAACAAATGACCCGGAAAACTCAGGTAGAAAGGCGGTCCTCCTTCGCGACAATTCTCAATCACATTCTGCGACTGTGACAGACAATCCAAATGAAAAGGAGCACGGATGACGAAGCGAAATCTCTCTACGAGAAATCGGATGTAAATTTTTTGGGCAGGGTTTTCGAAAATTGGCTTCTCGTTGCGGCGAGTGTTTATAGATACTCGGTCGACTGTGTTGAGAAGTAATAGCTAGCTGTCAGTTCACAAAAGATATTTTTTTCATTCGTTTGTATTTTCCTTTTTCTTTTAGAAGGAAGGTGTATTTATTGACTCACCCTCGAATAATGAAAAGAACTGCTACTGCCCTATATACCGCGATCAAAAAGAGAGAGAAAAGAACATACAAATTCTGAATTTGTAATTTTGGCCCCAAAAAAGCGAAGTAGATGAAACATAATCTGATTTATTTTTCTCGTATTATAGGGAGGTCCTGCTGTACTGTATACATATACAGGGTGTTTAATTTCCACCAATAAATGCGAATAACTCCCGAACAATCCGCAGTATGAAAAATGGTTCAGATAGAAGTTGAACAGTTTCGAGTAATTCGCAATTCTAGATTTTCAAAAAGTAAACACACGATCTCCAATTACGTTTGCGATCTTAAAAATTACCGGGAGAATAAGTAAAAGCTGAATATACGATAAATCAAGGAGAATATTCCGAGCCACTCTGGGAGAATTGTTAAAACAGATACACCGGCCCCACGAAATCCTTTGAGCGTGATAGAATGATCTCTTTCGAGCGTGTCGGGCAAGTAAGGCGCTAGTGAGGATCATTAATCATGCGATACCACCTGTGGACCACCTCGGGCCACACTCGAGAAGTTCGAAAGAGAGAGGGACGAAGAAAAGTGGAGTGGTATAGAGCAGAGTCTTCCAGAGCTCCCAGTACCAGTTATTGTACGGGTGGCAGGTTTATCCGGCCTTTAATGCGCCCCCACTGCATTATGCCAGTTATATACAAGGCTCGTGCTGTAATAATACAGAATAGAACGCGAAAATTGTTGATTATTCCGCGAGAGTCTACCGGATTACTGTAGACTATGGCTGTTGAATGTTACATGATACTACTGAGCGCAGGAAAAAATACCGGGACGGTTATAGCAGAATGATGACGCGTTTTATTCTGTGTGAAACAGATGCAGTATTGAAATTTTATGTTAACTTCTCTATTTCTCTGCGTTGGTAATTGTTGGAAGGAAAATACAGCTGTTTATCGCTCGTTTCTAAGGTCATTTTTCAGGTCTTTTTTGAGATTTTTTTGTAAAGAAACTATACAACTTTTTAGATTGATTTTTTGCACACTCGTTTATTCGTGTTTTGAGAATATTCACTCCTTTTTACAAGTGAAAATAAGTAAAATTGACTGAGTTAGGAGTTATTTAGTACGGTCCCGATAAAAGTGTCCTGCCGGCTGATATTATTCGGGTTATACTACTTAAAATAGATAGGTAACGTTTGGAAATTTTTTCATAGGTAACTACTGAACGAAAAGTTTCAATTTTTTCTGAGGATACAAGTGTAACTTTGAGCCGTGTTCTCAAATTTTTAGAAAGCAAAATGTTACAAAATGGCGGAGTTATTGAGAAACATTTGCTGCTAGAACATCGACTGTTAACCAACATCGCTGGCAAGGATTAGAATGTCTCAAATTAAGAATTCTTTCTGATTTACGAATACAAATGTATTATCTGTAATGTAGCTTAGGATTTTTCAAAAATTTTGATTATTATAGAAATGCTGGCAGTTTGAAGAGGAAAAACCTCTTTTCACCAAAACAAAAATCAACTTCAAATATTTCTAATAAATTACATAATTGATACATCGAAAAAAATCTCATGCTACATTGTAGATAATACATTTTTATTTATTAATCCAAAAGAATTTCTGACTAATTTACCCTATTTTTAACCCAGAAGCCTGGAATAACTGGAGTAGCTTTGAAACAGTTAAATTCGTCGAACATTTTATTACAGCTTAATTTTAACGACCTCGATCTAGCTAACCGTCTGTTCGCTCCTATCTGTCAACTTTTGTGCGTCTAAAATCGGCAATAAATTGATTGGATCGAAATGGACATTAGGAACGTCCGATGTAACATCGTGTACGCCAGTCACGAAACTCAAAACTTTCGCTAAAATGTACGAGATGGTAATCAACCGTCCCAAAGGATCATATCGATTGCCCTGGAACGAGCACTCCCTTACGTATTTACGAACTTATGACGGTCGCAAAGCAGATTCGGGAAGACCGACGACACGATGATCCGATAACCGAGCGGTATATCGTTAATATTTCATCGTCCTACATCCAGAAACTTTGCAGTCACGCGTTCGTTCCATCAGTTAAAGTTCCTCCACACACTGGCCGATCAAATGTACAACTTCATTTTCGTATTCGATCAATGATCTTTAAATGGCAACTATAAATACGTTACAATGAACATGAAAAAAAAAATTGCTTCTTCCAAAAAACGAACTGTTTCTTACAAATATTTTGTTTAACCCTTTGATTTACTTTCCAGTTGCTAGAAGTTAAAGGGTTAATTGATATTATAAGAAGTGAAATTACTAGTTTCTATTATACAAATTTTCTTTTTCAATTTACCCGAGATCTAATTTATCAGCGATAGATAAGCTCTAAATCCAAATTTATCGACATTGCAATATATTATAATTTTTATTATACAAATGTTCTTTTTCAATTTACCCGAGATCTAATTTATCAGCGATAGATAAGCTCTAAATCAAAATTTATCGACATTACAATATTACGTTATAAGAAGTGAAATTATCAACACAGGTAACAAGTTTCAATATTCGAAATGAGTCGATGTAAGTTAGGGCTAGTTTCTTTCGCATACAGCGACACACAAAGTAAACAGGTTTATTCCCGATGTAAATGGCTCTCGCAGCGATGTGGATTGCAGGTTGATCGCTTTCCATAGATCGGCTTTTACATCACCGAATAAAGGTGAAATTGCTTATTTTCCTGAGACGATGGCAATAGAACCATAAAACGCGTCTTTGTAGGCACCGTAGTGACCACTTCGCAGCGGCCGGGTGTGGCTGAATTAGAGTTTAAGAGATCGCCAGCTATTGGCAGGCTGCTCGTGCGAACCGCCAATGGCCTCAATTGGGCGAGTGTCCATGTCCTCCTAAACGATTGTAAATACTTCCGAACATCTGAACGAATTTAACGCGTTCACTCCCTCGAGAATCGATTTACCAAACTCCGCTTTTAGCCGCCTTTCTTTTATTTGAATTTCAACACTCGATAAACGCGCTGCCCAACGGACAAAAATGAAATTGATCAAACTTTAAATCTTTTACCATCTATTTTCAAACGCTAGGCATAATCTTCGTCAGAATTGAAATTTATTTTGAAGATCCCCAAATTTCGCTTTCACGTGAAATTTTTATAATTTTCGAAGCTCTGCTGAAGGAATGAACAGCAGAGATAATCTTCATCCGAATTTAAGTTTGTTTTGAAGATCCCCAAATTTCATTTTCACAGGAAATTTTTACAAGGTTCGGAGCTCTGCTAATGAAATGAACAGTAACGCAACGTAATATATAAAGCATCCTTTTTAGCTCCCTTTTCATGGTAGACTTGTTTTCTAAGTGCACTGAAAAGAGCCAATCGCTAGGTGGTATATGGAATGACACGAACGGTGCATTACGTTCAACCACCGGAACTTCTCTTATCATTAAATGAGTTTTATCGGGTGACATATAAAAATGACATAACGCCCTTTCGCCTTCTTGCCGAGAAAGGGAAGAAACCGCTTGTTCGATATCATCGCATATACTAACGCTAATTAAAACAACTACAAAATAGTTTACTTCAATTCCTCCAAAAATAAGGATACGCTAAAATTTCAAATTAATTCCACTAATTAGAAGAAACATCGACGACAGATATTTTCTGAATTTCCTTAGCGTGTTAGTATTCCTTGGAATCAGGGAAACTCCAGCAGAATTATTTTTCCCGCAGAAAATTCTCAAAATAATTGCACAGTGTTCTTCTGCAACGTGACTTGATTTATAATCCTAAAAATGACGTCTCGAAATAGGAATAACCACTGAAAATTTGACCAAACGTGTACGAAAAACTTCAAGTCCCTTGATTTATACCTATCTACCAATTTTTCATCCTAAAAATGACGTCTTCAAACGGGAACACCCTCTGAAGATTTGCAAATTGTACGTGAAATTTTTCGGTAGAAGTATCGACGATTCAACGAAACTGCGTAAATCGTTGATCGATAAACCGACGAAGTTTGCCGCGAGATAAGAGGGAAAAGAGGCGGCGTGCATCGTGCAGATTGCTAGATAAGCTATTTTCATGGCAACAGAGCAGAGAGTCGACAACGGCTTTCGTTGCGACGCGATACCACTCCACTAATTAGACATTAGCGCAACAAACAACCCCAAGGTACCGTGTACCCCGTTTCCATCCTGTCAACCACCTCCAGAAACCGTCCCAATCCCCCTGACGGAATGCTCAAGTTACAAATTAACTTGCAGAGATCATCCGTTTCCACCTCGACGCTCACCGACGTCTATTTGGTCCTCGCAGACCTCACTCCGTCGGAAGTTCAAACACAGACAAAAAAAGAGGAGCATTACGAACCTACACCCTCGCGGCTACTTCATCCCCGGTAATGTATTTTAAATCTGCGGTGTGGGGGCACGAAAAATAGATCTGTGTCTGAAATTTATCTTTCTATATATAATACACCGGGTAGCATGGCGAAGTTTCGTCGTCCAACTGTTCGATCGTTCTTTTTTTTAAATACCTTAGAATTATGGAAAATTATTTTGCAATTCTTTTCGGTGAGATTGAAGCTTTGGGAAGTGGTATAGTTAGCGAAGTCGAACGGTCGTTGCTAAGAGAGAGAGAGAGAGAGAGGAAAAAATGATAAAATAATTAGCGAGAAAGATCAAGACAATTAGTTCAGAGGTGTGATTAATTACGATCGTCCTCTTCACGGTTCAGGACCGCAAGTAGAATTACGCTTTAACAAGTGAGACACAATCCGAGCGGACGAAATATTTTCAGTTTTATCGCTTCGACGCACAACTCACTCGCTGTCCTTCTTCTTTTCCCTTTTCTTACCTTTCAACAGACTAGAAGAGATGGACCTGGCAAATCACCGAGGCGTTTCGACGGCGCGAGAAAAAACGGAAAGGTAATAAGGATTTTATCGATATACAGCGCAATCATGGAGTTCTCTAGGAATTCTACTTATGAGCTATCTTGCTCGTACTGTTAGTGTGAATAATTAGGTTGAAGAAAAAGAAAAATTCGAAAGAATTTACTTAATTTTTCCAATTACACATATCTCAGAGAAATATCAAACTATCCACCATAAAACTAAAATAACACTCAGAACATACAGTGACCTAAATAAACGCCATTTTTCCGATCTAGCGAACTTAGCAAAAATGATTCACGCCGTAGGATTATACGATTATTCACACCACTGTGTGTCCGTGCTAGAAGCTCCGAGCGTTAAGATTCAAGTAACAAGAACGAAGACGTCGGGGGTTGGAGAAGTAAGGTGGAGAAGGAATGAGAGAAACTCGCTAGCAGCTCAGAGAGGC
>NW_017100509.1:3530199-3582180 GCF_001263275.1 Habropoda laboriosa | reverse complement strand
AGGTTGACTGTTACCAATTATGAAAACCCACGCCTGATTGCGTTCAAGATGTGCTTTTGCTCTGGCGCGTTAAAGCCCCCCCCCCCGCCGATAGAGAGGAAGGAAAGGTGGAATTAGAGAAACAGATCTGTCGTCTCTACACAGTTTTTTCCTTGGCAAGCTCTTCGATGGTCAGACCAAGTGACAGCATTTATTACGCAGAAGATTCTCGTTATAATTATCACTGCCACTTAGATGCGTGAATCCTGTACGAGGAAATTAGAAAATTACGAAATTAGCTTAAGCAGAGATACTCCTTTCAATCGTTCACAAAATTAAAGTATGATACATTTACAAAAATAAAGAACACAGAAAATCACACAACAGACACCGTGGTCCATCAGGATCAAAAGATCCGCGTACTTATCGTACAACCTCCCGAAAAAAGAAAAAAAAGTATTCCGAATGATCTCTGAAGGAAGTTGGAGTCGAAAGCATGCCGTAAAATACCGTCAAAATTAAAGGGCAGAGGACAACCGGATTCTTATAATTGAAGGAAGCTTCGTCCCTCTGGGTGTGACGGTACCCTGGCAACCGAGCCAAGGCTTTGCCTTCGCAGAACCTTAGAAGGGCTGCGAGAAGTGCGAACGGTAGAGGGGATAGAATTGAAAAGGAGAAAGAGAGAGAGAGAGAGAGAGAAATGAAGGAGAACCTTCAATGCTCTCTTTACTTCCACCGATCTTCCCTCTCTGCAATCACCCCTTCGTAATTAACCTCCATTACGGCAGTTTTCTGTTACCCACCCATTCCTGTCCGAGCAGCTCTCCTGCAGCCACCCTCCGTGCTCGATCCACGAGAGGGATAGAGTTGCCTGTTTCCTAGGAAGCAGTAGGTATCGGTGATAGTTTATTATTCTTCTAATGGAAAGCAGCAGACATCCTCGTACTCCTCTCTTTTCCTCTCCCAACCATCTCATCCTCTCCCTCTCCCACCCTACTTCACTCAGCCACTTCACCCCGTTCATGGTCTTCATCGTCGTCATGTCTACGGCATCGTCGTGTCGTAATCGTCTTACGCTTTTCGAGCAAGCTCCTAATTATCGCGAACTCCGCCTCAAGATACATTTCCACGGATATCTGGTACGGAGCATCGCGGATTTTCGCGGAGGGGTCAAAGGTGAACAAGATAATTAGGATTATAACGAATAATTGGGGATCGCGACTCGTTACTCGAGTAAGATTTAAGTCTACCTTCCGATTGCCTTTTAACCGTGGGAACACCGGTGCCAGTTTACAATGAGCCGTTAATTACCGTCAAGATTCACATTTACGCTGAATTTATGCAACTTCCTTTATTCGACACACCTCTAGAGACGTCTGTCTCTCCCGTTAAACAAGAAACTCCTGGTAAAATACGAAAATTATCGAAAAATCAGGAGAAAAGCGAAGAAATGAAAATACGAAAAGAAAAGAAGGTTCGCAGAACTGTAATGTAATCGCGGAGGAGGGAATATCGGCGATAGCTGGGCAAGAAACTTTCCACTCGTCGGATCTCCGGCGAGATGAAGGAACGGCCGAGACTTCCTTCCTTCCTTCCTTCGGGTCGAAGGCTTCTGTATCGGTATTTCTACGTGAAAGGGTGGGGAAACGGGAGGGCAGGACGAAAGGGAAGGCAGCACGGCGCCATTAGTATGCAAATAGATTCGGAGTGACACGACGAGAATAGGCCATACTCCGGTGCACCTAACTGGCGCCCGTCAGGACACCATTTAATAGTGTAGTTTCGCCTGCATACACCGCCGCACTCGCCAACCGAGCCCTCTGGTCGCAACCCACCCCACACACCAAGTCCTACCCCTCTTTCCGCCATCACGACCACCAGGCCAGCACCGCCAAACCCCGATACAGGTAATGAAATTGTCCATGCATGAACCGACGGGGTGGCGAACGTTTGTTCTGCGATCGGGCGAATACGTCGTTGCGTGCCTTTTGCGCAGCGAACCAGATTCCCGAGGATTTGCCGGAATTTCAGGTACACAAATGAGTACCTATATGGCGCGCGCGTACACGCTCGCGCCAGAAACGCGATCCGACGCCACGGTTTTGAAACGTGGGGGTGGTGGCGTCGGCGTCGACGGCGTCGGTTGGCGGCGTGAGGGGACGAACGACGGGACACGTACTACGTACATAGAATCTCAAAGGGTGGGTGGTGGAAATAGACGTGATAAAAATATAAACAAGATGATGAGAGATGAATCGCGCGAGCAACACACGGAACATCGTGAAATTTCGCCGCCACGGTTGATTTGCAGGCCGGTTTTCGCGTAAACCGGCCGTAGTCCACCAATGGCTCTTTCCTTTCGTTCTGTTAGATTTCTTGCTCTCGCAGAAGGATCTGTCTGTATTTGTTATTTAACTGTGTTTGTATTATTATGTAAGATTCTGTTTCCTTGGAAAATAGGGTGTTTCAGTTTTTTTTTTCTTTTTTGGTAAAATTTTGTGGGAGGCTTCTATGGGTATAGGTAAGAAAAAATTGTTATGTGAATGTAGGTCTCGCGGTTAGTATGATATAAGACACGAATGGTGCTGAAATTACATTCGACACCTTCAACAGACTAGATGTACATATCCTTGGTTCATTCCTATTTTGTGTCGTGATAAAGCTTGGAACAATATTGTTTTGGCACTTGTAGAACATGCCGACGAAGTTTGATAAAGGAAAAATCGAGACACACGAGAATACGTTTTTGATTCGCTAGAATATCTGATCGTTCTTTAATCAAAATTTTCTACGACATTTTCGCCTAACTGCAACTCAATACCTTCACTCCGAATCTCGTCTTTGAGCTGTTCAATTGTTCGCGATTTATTCACGCAGACCTACCCTTTCACGTAGCCCCAAAGGAAGCAGTTGAACGGTGTCAGGTCGCATGATCTCGCGGCCAATTGCACTATTTGCATACGTTGTTCCGTCGTATACAACTGACGAGAGATTTCAAAAACGAAACAACGTTCAGTTTGACAATTGAAAGCTTCGCTAAGACTCTTTAAACTCTCAACGATCATGCTCGTCTCCTATTTTCTTTCACTTTCCATACTGCGCTGTCCTTTCCATTCTACTGCAAAAATTCAAATCGCAGCATTCTAAGTAGATGAGATAATAAAATTGATCACTTTTAACACGTCAAGTTGAGAAAAAATGTGAGCGTTAACTATATATCTGTTTAGCGTTGAACGTACCGATATAGGAATATCGAATTTTCATTGGCGCGGAGTGAACGGAACAATTGAAAGGCATGTTGTTCTATCAGCGGAAATTCTGTGATTTAATTTGAATTTTCAGATGTTCCCTCGCTCTGATATCTCCTAATTCACCGTGTATTTCCATCGTGGCATACGATTAACTCTATTCGCAATTCGGACAGAATTTGCTGCACAAAAGGTCGAGCTCATCTATTTCGCAAATTGCACTTTCGGCGCGATATTACTTTCATTACTTACATACATAGAACGAATCGCGCGTACGGTGCGGAAATAAAACTGATAAAAATATACACAAGGCGATGAGAGATGGATCACGAGCGAGAACACAAACATGACGAAACTTCTCTATGGTAGATTTACAGTTTGTTTGCGCGCGCGTATTGTATTCTCTGCCGGCTTGTTTTCCCTCTGTTTGACCACGTGCGATTTTTTATATAATGAATCCTTGCGTGAATGTACTGTACAAATACGAATGCACGATTTTAAACACTGCATACCAACGTACGATATCAAAAACGAGATATTGAGGAAAAAATAGCGCGACATTTCTGCCCAGCTTGATGCGTTCATTTCGTGAAACAGAGGGAACAGGCACACTATGATGAATTTAGGTATCGATCGAATACTAATTTCCCTTTTTTAGGCACTTGCGCGAGCCTAAAATCTTGCGAGGATAATAATTGGTATATTTTTCAAAACGTGGAAGACAAATATTTAACAAGTGAAAATTTTCAAATTATTCGCAAAGTATGTGGAACATAACACGACGAAAAAATCTGTTTCTCGTGAATAACTATTCCATAAAAAGATAACCAGGATGATCCTAAAAAAAAAACAGTGATTTTACTGTTAATTGACAAATACCAATTTCAAAAATATGTTTTTCCATGCATTTTCACTTCTAAGATCGTTTCATTACAGAAACAAAAACTGGTTTCTTTATCAGCGTCACTTGAACTACACTTCTGCAAAGTTTCGTCAAATGTTTTCGAATTTTCGCTGTCATTTTTCGAGAATGATTCTGGGTTCAACAAGTGTCTTGAACCGTACAGACGACGGCGTCTTTTAAACGCATGGAAATTTATCTGGCGACGAACATTTATGACGCCATCATAACAATACCATTTTGAATTATACATACCACGAATAAACAGGAATTTCATTTTGACGATGCCGTAAAACTTGCCCGCGCACGCGCCTTTTCAAACGCGCTTTTAACGACACGCGTAATTAAATATGCACACCTGTTAATATCTGTTCGGATGACTACTCATTTTCAGCGAAATACTTCAAACGCGAACTGGGAACTTGCGAAATTAGATATTTATCGGCAAACATATCTCTCCTATTTGGGATTGACTGAAAGTTAAAGAGACATCCACGTGCCTGCGAATCCCGCGAAATTTCTCCGGAATCGAGTTAATTTTCGAATGATTCAGAAATTCACCAGTTTCGTTCGCATTTTATCGTCAAAATATCCACTCTATTTACGTACAATTTTCCACGTTTATTCCCTATCGATTTCCGAAAAATATGTACCCGTAAGTGTTGCAAAAGTTGTTACGACGATCGTTTCACAATTCTCTGCGGAAAAAAAAAAAGAAGAAACTACGTTTCAAATGTCGAACAGAGCGAATAAAACGTTAAAATGCCGGGTAACGGTTCGTGAAATTTAACGATATCGTCGCGAATCGATCTCTGGTTGGTCCAAGTTAATTTGTTACAGAATATTCTATCCATCTCGGCTGTTTCATTTCACCCCCCCGACTCGCTCTTCAAAATGATATTTGCACTTCGCGGAGGCCGTGTTCCGGCGATATTAATATTTTGATATTAATGACTTCGGATTACTGTATGCGGCACGATGCGGAAAAATACATATTCGAATGAGTGGCTAAGGGCACTTAAAGAGTACAGAAGCCGTCGAGATGCATCGTGAGTCCAAAACAGAAACGCTGAACTTTCGAAAGCGATCGAATTACCGCGTCAAATATTCCGGCAAATGAGAGAACCACTGGAAAACCGAGGAAAAGAGGAAAAAGCACGTCTTTCGAAATTTACATTGATCTATCAAAATCTAGATCTATCTCATTTCCATTAGGTTGGTGCACATATGAAATGTCGCATTTTCAAATGAATATTAAAAAGTCCATATCTCCTTTCAAAATAGGTTCACTTAATCAAAATAAGATCCATTTGCTTCGATACACTTCTCCCAACGAGATTTTAACGCATGAATGCCTTTCTTAAAGAAGTTCTTATCTTTGGAATCAATAAACTCTGTTACGGCGGTTTTAACACCGTCTTTGTTTTGAAAGTGTTCGTTGCGTAAAAAGTTTTCGAGGTGCTTAAATAAGTGAAAATCTGTTGGGGATAAATCGGGTGAATAGGGCGGATGTTGCAAAATTTCGTACTTCGATACATTCAATTTTGTAAAGCTAACCTAACCTAATATTTTGTTAGAACATTAATCATTGATTAAACGAATAAATTATTGATTTATAGAACGTTACTGTACGCTTTTTGATAAGGAAAACGACAGAGAAAGAGGAAACAAGCCGGTAATGATTTCTTTCCCGACATTTTCCTGCATGATAATGCGCATACTTTCTCGTTCTTCGCCCTCATCCTGAGTTAAAACACTGCAGATCTATATTCATTTCGAAGCCTCCCCGTCAGCAGGCTTTCCTCGATAGCATGAAGAAAATATTATGGCGTGCAGATTGCTATCATCGTCGTTAATTCTCATTATCCCTTAATTTTATAAGCGTATACTCGCAGCACCCGAGATCAGGCATTCCTCTGTGAAACTACGATTAACATACTTGCTTCTTCTTCAACGCGACAATATCCGTCTTTTTAATTCTGTGAAAATTTCGTCCACGTCCGAGCAAAGCGAATTTCTCGCGGTTTTGCAACGTTGTTTGTAATTTTTGGCGCACATTGTTGCAAACGCAGATCCTGAAAAACGCACATTGTTGCAAGTGTGAAAATTTCGTCCACGTCCGAGCAAAGCGAATTTCTCGCGGTTTTGCAACGTTGTTTGTAACTTTTGGCGCACATTGTTGCAAAAGCAGATCCTGAAAAACGCACATTGTTGCAAGTGTGTTACGCGTTTGCAACATTGTGCGTCGCTCTGGGCGCACATTGTTGCACGACGGCCGAAAATTCACATTGTTGCAAAGGCTGCTCACGAAAAACGCACATTGTTGCAACTGTGTTACGCGTTTGCAGCATTGTGCGTCGCTCTGAGCGCACATTGTTGCACGACGGCCGAAAATTCACATTGTTGCAAAGGCGGTTCCCGAAAAACGCACATTGTTGCAAGTGTGTTACGCGGTTGCAACATTGTGCGTCGCTCCGAGCGCACATTGTTGCACGACGGCCGAAAATTCACATTGTTGCAAAGGCTGCTCACGAAAACGCACATTGTTGCAACTGTGTTACGCGTTTGCAACATTGTGCTTCGCTCTGTGCGCACATTGTTGCACGGCGGCCGAAAATTCACATTGTTGCAAAGGCGGTTCCCGAAAAACGCACATTGTTGCAAGTGTGTTACGCGTTTGCAACATTGTGCGTCGTTCTGGGCGCACATTGTTGCACGGCGGCCGAAAATTCACATTGTTGCAAAGGCGGTTCCCGAAAACGCACATTGTTGCAAGTGTGTTACGCGGTTGCAACATTGTGCGTCGCTCCGAGCGCACATTGTTGCACGACGACCGAAAAATTCACATTGTTGCAAAGCGAATTTTCTCGCGGTTTGCTACATTGTTCGTAATTTTTGGCGCACAATGTTGCAAACGCGATACCTCGCAATTCACATTGTTGCAAAGTTCGTCACGCGTTCGAAAAATGAAATTTTTTTGAAATTTCTAATTCCCTTTTCTGGTTTCTGTATAAATTTCTAAATACTTATGTTGCATTAACAATTCATCTGCAGAGAGTAAAATAATACAAGTAACACCGAGATCAATAACTCTTCCTCCGTTTGAAGCGAAACACTTTTCTGAACACGACCGACAGTACCTCTGCTTAGTATTCCAAACTGTGCTCCCGCTAGTGAAGAAAATTAATTATGTTAGCTAATTATCTCAGGGCGACTAATTTTCCATCCACTGTTTGCGATTAATCATGCGTCCTGTGCGGTAAATAACGTACCTACGTTTTCGTTTCTCGGGAACACCACGATATCTAACACATTTTGCATAATACCGTTCTCGCGGTTACGAATTCGGATTCCGCGACAAGTAAAATGTAAACGTATTGTGACTAATGTTGCTAAACCGTGCAGAAACGCTTAGAGAGACAGTTCTAAAATATGAATTCCATATTAAAGAAACATTTGCAAAATATCTGACAATCTTAGTATCAAATTTAAGCTCCCTGTAACCCTTTAACACTCACATTTTTCTCAACTTGCTACGATAAAAAGGATAAATTTCATTTTTTTTATATTTCCTAGGCGTGTAGAAATAATGTTTCCCACTTACTCATAATGCTGTGACTCACATTTTCGCTATAGAACAGAAAAGACAGCTGAATACAGAAAGTTAAGGGGTTAATTATGCCACGCTTTTCTAAATTTCAACGCGAAAAGAGCACGTTCAGTAAAATAACAGAAACTAGAGCAAGAGAACCTAAATCACACACTTATATCGACGCGAAAATTTACTACCTTAAAAACAAAGTAGAGAAATAGCAAAAGTAAAAAAATGTCCACATAAACTGTAACAAAATGACAAAAAGAATGACTTCGGTATAATATAAAAACTCAGCAATTCCTTCTTTTAACAAGCTAAAAAGTTGCAAACAAGAAAAAGAGAGAGCTCCGATCGTATTCTTGTCGGGAGAATTTTTCACGGCCGCTGATATCGGTTTCATATCCACGGCTATCGATCTTCGTAGCGGGATAAGACGTAAATTCATACATCCAGAGGTAAAAGGAACCCCCGTGGAGGGTGTTTTGGCACCCTGTCGCGTGGACAAAAGCGTTGACCGATCGTATATAGGCGGAATGCGAAAGGGCGATCCGTGGAAAATGAAGTCAGCTCTTGGTTCCGTCACCGTCGGAGCCAGAGCACCGTTCGGCTGGCGCCTGTCTGACGCCCCTCCGCTTCCATGCATCCCGTATCACCATCCCGTCCGAGATACCCGAGACGAACGCGACACCCTGATTAAAACGCCAACTCCGTGTGTATCGAGCTTCATGCCTCGCTATTTCCTTCCGAAGTCCACCTCTAGGAGGTAAACATCGGGGGGTGGCGCAAAGTAATTATAGCTTCTTGCGGAGGCTGCCCTCTTTAACCGAATAACAGGCTGGAGCGCTGCTTAAGAATCTCAATCGGACACGTTCGTGTGTGTAACAGAAAAAGAGTATTCCTGGCTAAAATTGTAAATGAAAAAGAAAAATATCGAGAGAAATTGCATAATTGGAAAATAAGGGTGAAATTGAACGCAGGAGTGTTTTTTTTTTTTTGGTTCTTTCATTGCGAAGAGTGTAAAAAATCTGAATGATTACCGAGCGTGACGAAGAAATTGAATAATTCGTTATTTTACGTAAGCAATTACAATTAGCGAGGTTAAGTTAGGTTAGAAGAAACTTGCAAAATTTATCTTTACACGTGAAATTTAGGGAGAGATCAAAATTTCATGAACCATACAAAATTCGTAAGGTAAACGAAGCATAATTCAACATTCTTTTGCAATAATTGCTTCACATAGAAACTTCCTATCATTTCCATAGAACGGAACACAACCTCGTAGTCGTCGAAGCAGGAACGATCAACAAACTAAATGATACATCAATTAAACAGCAAATTTGCAAATTTTCATTTTTGGAACAAAACCTTGCTCCCTTTTATGGACAATGCATAACACGATACGCATTCCACTGAATTTTTCCGAAGATAACGTAATATCACCGATACTCCTGACTTTCTTTCAACGATATCAGGAGATCGAGCCCTCCGCGGAGGGGGTAGTTAAAAAGACAAGGGGACAGGGGTGAAGTGAAGGCAATTCGAGATCATCGGCCCCACCTAACGGCGTACACTAACGCGATGTTCCGAGGGCTCGCGGTATATAGGTACAGGTTATGTTTGCACTGTAATTTTCCAACCAACTCGCTGGCTCCTCCGCTCGACGGTGAGCACAAAGAGGGGAAGAGAGAGAGAGAGAGGGAGGGAGAGAGAGAGAGGGAGGGAGAGGGTGGAATGGGGAATACCCCCGCGCACTCACCGGCCATCATGCTGAAATAACACCCCAGGCAGTCCAGCAACACTCGTGGTATGCGTTTATGGGGCCCCGTACGTCTATGTGTTGGTGCGTCGGTGTCGGTGATGTGCTTGTTATTTATATAATTGCTCAATAGCCTCAATTACGGGCCTTATTCAATCATAATCATCCTCCGGTGTTATTTGCGGACAAGCCCAGCTGATTGTAAGCACTCGACGCGCCACTTGCGAGCCATGGCGACGTGTGGCGTCGACGCCAGTAATGGCACCACCGATGGCACCCGCGGTGCCACTGCCTTCGTCCTGCAAGAGAACGATGCCTTTCGCGGGGTTAATTCGCCGCCAGCGAAATGTAAATACGGAACGAGTAGAATGGGACGGAAATGACGCGGCAGCGCCGCTGGAACTCCGATGTCGGGATTTGAAATTCGGTTCGATCCTGATGGAACCACGCGCCGACGATTCTTCCGCCGCGGTTTCTCCAAGAGGTTCTTCGTCGCGATGAATTTTAGGAACGTTTGTACGTTGTCCTTCGAATTGATTTTTTTCTGAATGAAAGGGGACTTGTTCTTAGATCTTGGAGATCTTTGAGATCTTGGATCTCTTGTTCTTAGTTCTCAGACTGTGTACAACTGAAGTGTGAGCACATTCGACGAGTTGTACAGATATTCTTGAGAATATGCGAAGACTTTTAGCAGGTACATATCTCGTCGACGTTAATAACGCTATTGCGGAAACTTAGGTGGTATAATGGAATTATAGCTCGGTGAGGTCAAAATTTAATACCATCTTGCTTGGAAATATAAATTAGAACTAAGAAAGTTACCTGTACGCGCCGGTAACTCGGAGAACTATTTAGAAAATCTGAGCAACGTAGATGCGACGACGTTGTATTAAGTTAGGAAATTTTATACTGGTCCTAAATGTTGCGATTATTACAGCCTTATTGTGGACAGAAAGTTACTCACACACAGACGTGTTAATTTTGATAGAATTTGTAACACGTTGCGTTTCGAGTAATTAGTTTATAAATGCAGGAGTAACAAGACTTTCCGGGAAATTATGCACACTCTATACCGGGTGTCCCACTTTTTTTCGATCAAACTTTGCCAGTATCTTCTGTGGATATAACTAAGAGAAAAATGTTATACAAACATAGATCGTTCGAAGCTTCGTTAAAAAGTTACAACGAAAATACGAAATACTCGCGGTTACTATGATATCAGAGAAGAATGGCACTGGCAGAATTTAGGTACATTCAACACCTTCAACAACATCAAATAATAAACACAGCTCGCATAAACAGACTAGATGTACATATCACTCGTCTATTCCTATTTTGTATCATAATAACCGCACACCCGTTACCTTCCTATCTTCGTATTACTGTTATAACTCTTTAACAAAGCTTCAAACGTCCTATGTTTGTATAACATTTTTTCCTTACTTATACCCATAGAACATACTCACAAAGTTTGATCAGAAAAAATTGAGACACCCTGTATATATTCTCAAAGAGTAGCTAAATTAAAATTATTATTAAATCTATCTAACTCTAATCAATAACAGGTACAAAAGGGAAAAAAGTTGAACCAATTTTCACAGTTCATCGACATTGTTACAGGTATCGAAAGTAAGAAACTTTTGGATCGGTTTAACATAGCGACACGATAGAGAAATTACTTTTCGCGAAGCATCGCGAGACTAGTCGCGGCTAGATAATGGTTGGAAATTATTGCATCGGAGTATTATCCGTCCTAATGTCACTATTTGCACGTACCCAGCTTGGAAAGAAGGGACACGCGTGTCTGTATGTGCACACAAGGCCGGATAAGTCAGCCAAGCAGAATGCCGAAGGAAGAGACAGCGCTTCTAGGCTCAAATGGGACTGAACGTGCGTTATCTACGAACTGCCGGGAATCCAGACCCACGTTACGGATCGAAAGTAAAGTGCACACCCCCCGTGACGACCTAACACCATCGCGTATCGTGAAACTAAGACCTCCAGATCGCGTCCTAGCTCTTTCCTGTTTCCTTCTTTAGCCACTTTCCACCGCTGTCCACGTCAACTGCGGGTAAACATATACCGAATAGCGTGAAGAAAATTCACGTAACTGTGAAAAAATAAAGGAAATTTTCACCGACACGCATCTTTCAATACAGCGATGATCATCTTATTCGAAATGTTCGATCTCGTTGATTAACCCTCTACCGTATAACGAGTCAGACTCGTACCACAGATTTTGGTCAAGATCTGACAAAAAACAGTTATATCAATAAGAAAAATTAATTTCAATTCTAATTTTTGATTTAATTTATAAAACTGAAGATTACCAAATTTAATTAATACCAAGAAAAGAAATCATACGTCAAGGGGTTGATATAAATAAGTGAAATATTAAATGCATAAATATCACATTTCTTAGATTTAACAAGTGACGACTGTGAATCCTAATTGAAGCCAAAAATGAACTAACCGACGAAAATTAAAATTAAAATTAAATTGATAAGTGAGATAGTACTTTTTTGGAAATTGAGAATTTCTTGGTTCCCAATAATGCAGCAACTAGCTACCAAACGATATTTCACAAAGTACAAAGTCTTCCAAGAAATATTTACTCCAAGGAAATGACGAGAACCTCGAAGCTAGAGCGTGACATAATTTCGATAATTTATTTAAACAGCAAATGTGACAAATATTTGTAATATTTGAGATAAGATAACGTGACACGGGGAATAGTGTGCCGCGTGCAATGACAATTCACTGAAAGATCAGTAATGTGAAACCGTCCACGCCCTCGCATCAATCATACTCATCGCCCACTATTTCCTTCTAATTCTTTGTAATAGATCGTTCGTAATTTCCGCTTTAAAACGCGTATCTACGTATTACGCGTACCGGCGCGGCCAGGGCAAAATTATCGGGTTATTAAATATTTGTTAAAGGCAGATATTACACCGCATTGAGCCTTAAAATTTCGCAAAGTGTATCACTGAAACATTTCAATTTAATATTCCACGAGGGAGAGAGGGGTGGCGAGGAGGTAAACGTAAAATCACATCGTAATCATTTTTCGCTGGCTCATTTCATATAACCCGTGAGAAACAAGCGTAAAGGAACACGTTCGTGTGTAAAAAAAACTAAGCCAGAAAAATAATTACGAGATCCACCATGGCGAAAGATAATCCCGGTAGTGGGGGTAAGAAAGTATACTAAGACCGCGGAAAGAATGAAATATTACGACCGAGTTAAATTAAGAATACCTTCGTTCTTAATTATGCAGAATTTATACTCGACCTCCTCTTCTCGAATTATTTAGTTGGCTGTTTTACACACAGAAACCCGGGGTATTAATTTGCTCTTTACCGCCGAAAATACGCGCGGCACGAGAAAACACACCGTGGGCACGAGAAAACCACCCCCCACCCTTCCCCCGTGGAGAATTACGAAATAATCATTAACGAATTGCAATATTAATTTCAATTGTACTTCGATACACGCGATGAATGTTTATTTGCTCGGAAGCTTAAACGTTTACTTTCGTATTTATTCCGTCAGAGTTGTACGTATACAGCTCAAATTAGCAGTGTTTTTCGTATCCTTTTATCTTCTTCGCGTGATAAGCAAATAATATCTTTCGTTTCGTTCTTGTCGATTGAAAATTCGAAAAGAAGAACGACAGTTTTCGCTCATTTTCAAGATTTTTCCCTTTCTTTCTGTTTTTTTTTTTTTTTTTCGTCGCACTTTAACGTAACAAAGAAGGAATCTATGCTATGCGGCAGAGAACTCTCCACGAAACATTTCAACGAAGCACTTTTCTAATTGTTTTCGACAATATACGCGCATACAGGCGACGAACGAGCGTGTACGCTGCTCGACTACGAATAGCGACCTTTTTAAATCGTTGAGCAAATGGATGAAACTCTTGCCACGCGGGTTGTTTTTCCCTTTTTTTCTTTTTTTTTTTTTTTTTTTTTTCGTCGCACTTTAACGTAACAAAGAAGGAATCTATGCTATGCGGCAGAGAACTCTCCACGAAACATTTCAACGAAGCACTTTTCTAATTGTTTTCGACAATATACGCGCATACAGGCGACGAACGAGCGTGTACGCTGCTCGACTACGAATAGCGACCTTTTTAAATCGTTGAGCAAATGGATGAAACTCTTGCCACGCGGGTTGAGGTTTTAACTGGCTGAACCTGTAAAACCAATTGCTTAATTGCGTTTATCCTCCAGTCTCTGCAAGAAATAAAAACACATTACGGGTAACTTCTTATGACGATCAGCTAGCATAATGTCCTCAATCTGGCGAATATTTCTGCATACTTTGATAAATTGCTGATGTACCCTGTGTGAGACGTTACGAGCCACGTGAAAAAAAAGGCGACCTAATTATCTTCTCTAGCTACGACGGCAAGAGAAAATTTTCATACGTAATTTAAATGGTTTCAAAGGAAAAAATTTTCTTACAAATGCCATTTTCTGCTGTTTTTTCTTTCAGGGCCATCTATTTTTCTTTTTTTAGATGAATGTGTATTGTTTTCTACTGTGTGCTGTAGTAGACATTGTGCATTTAAGCATGAATAATGATGTGATCTTAAATGAACTTGGATTCTGCAATTTTTAATCAAATGTGAAACTTTCTTTCATTTTGTGCCATTTTTTCCGTCAAACAAATTTTTCTCACACTCACCCTGTATACTTTTCTATCGCTCGAGAAGTGTGACGAATTTAAACGCTGTTTTCATAGATTGCCAAATTATGGAATGATTTTGAAAGATAATTAAGGTATAATTTTTTTAACACACGAAATACTCTTTTTCGAATGGTATCGTCTGTTACTTTTGACAAAGAATTGAAAATTCTACTGTTTCATTTCATAGAAGCATTTAAGTTGTGCTGTGTTTAATTAACGTAAATTTAAATCCAAAAGCTTCCCGGCACAAATACAGAAAACTGCTCGATGGCAAATATTACGAACTAAAGCAATTTCAATGGTTAAAATTTCTTAAAAGTCGGTAAAATATCGTTGACTCTATTCCCGCCGTATGTATGATCAAAAGGATTCTTTAGGTGCGAAAATGGCGAGAATAAAGAAACCGAGAGAGAAGATCCCTGTTCGTATATATGAAAAGTCTCCGTGTCTCAGGTATGTAAAAAGTGCAAGAAACAACATGTGGAAATACATAACTTCACAGGCGTAGCAATCCTTGAATTTTCAGTAGCTTTTGCCTTCTAGCAATATCTATTCTTCTATATCGCGTGCGATTTTCCACATGTGAACGGACGAAACGCTGTTATTGTACATAGTCTCGATTTCGCTTCCAGAGTTTCATTCTGATCCGTGACAAAAGCGTACGCAGAGAATCAGATAGACTGGCAAGAAAATTTTCGTACGTCGCATAATACAACGATACTCAAAGCAATGCTAACACGAAATTTCACACGATATCTCTATCTACAGTGATAATGAATTTCTTTCTTGAGATAGCAAAATTTGAATAAATCGCACTCCCTTTTGCCGTGTAATATGAAATATTCCAAAGACACGAAACATCGAAGAATTATTAAAAATTCGCTATAAATTTGCAAAGTGTGAATATTTTGCTGCAAGTGGAACATTTAGAGGAATATGGCAATATTGTATTTTCGCCATACTATATGATTCAGTCCAGTTTCTTCATAAAGACAAAATGTAATGTAAGAGGTCAAAACTTGCCTAAAAATGTCTCAGGTTGAATCTACCTGAGAATAGAAAATTGTGATTTATCAGAATTGCAAATATTTATATAAAATAACTCCGCTGTATCGATTTGATTTTCTATGCTAACCATCTCCGATTCGATTCATGTCCACCGATACAGGCTTTAGATTACGAATGATAGGAGAATAGAAACGGGAACTGAACACGAAGTATCGGATAAACCGCGTGTAAGCGGAAGTCGAGTTTCTAATTAAAACCGGATGACCCGTAGAAACAGTCAGTCGACGGTGTTCGGTGTTAGTTGCATACCAACCGTAACCCAAAGTCAGGCAACCAGAACCCCAAGAACCGAAGATCGTAAAGCAGTAAATTAAACCACGCTTACGTCTGGTGTGAAATGGCTTGGAATAGAAAACGCTTTATGTAACGGGGAGAGCCTTCGATCATTTTCGTCCTTCTTTCGAATATACCGGTCGTTACGCTGCAATTGTTACACATAATCCAATATGTCCCCGGAGGAAATACTGTTTCACACGACAATCATACTCGTGAACAGTACAAAACCCTGTTCTCGTTTAATCCCTCGCAAAACTTGATTTTGCACAATTATTTTGACAAATTTTCAGAGTATTATTTCTTTCCTCTTTAATTATTTCTTTAATTAAATCGATGCTTAATCGTCAACGAAAAACGAAACACGAAAAATTAGCGTAAGACTGAACTCAAGATAAGAAAATTGAACTTATCAGAAAAAATATAAATTAATCAGAATTGATATTATAAATTCTCGAGAAATTTCCCAAAATTCGATATTCGAAGTCTCCCAAAATTTGATATTTCTTTCACTTCAAAATTAGCGTAAAGATTTCAGTGAATCCGAACTCTGAAAGGGGCAAATCTTAAAGTAACGCTCATTCGCTACTAAAAATCCAATTTCTTTCTAAAAGGGGCCATCACCGTTCATTAAGTCCATTTACTCACGTGACAAAAACCGATCCAAGCTTCAGCTTAGACGAAACAGCTTCGACACGGAAAGAAAGCCAAGCGACGTACGGGTTCTCCTCCGTTTTGAAGGAAGAAGTAACGTGGACGAGGGAAAAAGGAAACGATTACCGGTTGTCGAATGCGTCTCGTTCATGCGATTAAAGTCGATCTAGTGTAAATACCTCAGGCGACGACACAGATTAAATACAATGGGACGCGTAATTCAGATACTTGGAGGCGATACTACAGGGGTATTATCAGCGTCAGATCTGCTTAATTGTTGCCTAACACCGGTTGTTCTAATGCTGCGTGTCTGACCTGGAACCTGCCTAGAGGAAACCTAACTGTCCTTGCGACTACGTTCCAGAGGAGAGCAAAGCCGTATAGATCCAACAGTAAGATCATTCCTCGCCTGCTTAAGACTGAATCAACGCCAACCTAACATTGCACCGATTATAAAAAATAGTGGAATAAATGCAAATTAATCTTCGAAAAATTACAAACTCAGAGCTGTCTTATCCACGTGTATCGATATCTCATATCGATCACAACTCAACCCTTTTCTAACCACTGAGACAAATGTGTTCCAGTTAAATACTCGAGTAAAAATTGATCTCAACTTAGTATCCATTAGAGGCGTGATGATCGATAGATAAATAAGAAATTTAAAAGGAAATAATTTGAAAGGGTGGGAGTAACAATATTAACAAGAAAATATCCCAAAGTGATAATCATTAATTTTTAATTTCTGAGTGTAAAATACACACCAAAGTACAAAATAGAGATAAATCAGAATTGTGGTTACAGCTACAGGTTCATTCTACTGACCATTTATTCCCCATTTCCGAGTCCCCTTTGCTCTCGTTTTCAATCGTCCCATATAATCTGTTCGAATCGTACTGTCGCAGTTTTTGGCGGGAATTTAAAATGTTTCAAACGTTACCCTGTCATTGTACGATTTCGTTGGCCGTTTATTCGCGCGTCACCAGTCTGTTGAAACATTCAGAGCGACAAGTAGGACCATCACCGGCGACAATTTTGTTTAATCGTCGTCTAATGCCCCTAATGTCTCCTCCTATACCTTCGTCGGTCTAAGGAAATTACACTGGCGCTTCACTCTGTGGTGGGGCACATCGAGCGTAAAACTCGATTCCCATTACGCCAGGGCTTTCATCCTGATCCCGCTTTGACATCTGTACACACAGAGCCCGCTGTCGGAGCAGCCTGATCGTGGAAATTTGTCAAATCTAGGCTAATCGGAAGTATTTATGGCAACGAAGCCAACAATCGAAGTAGCACGGAAAGGACTGATCGAGTCCTGGACAATCGACCACGTACCCAGAATGAATCAATGGACCGTGGGAAACGTTCGCAAACAAGCGATATATACACCGTAAGCTTATTACACCATAGACCACAGTGTTTAATTAAGATTTCTCTGAACATACCGCACTCGTGATCTACGCATTCCGTGACAATCAATAAACACCAATAATTACAGAAGCTACGTACTCGTCCTCCATTCCGCTTCACGTCCATTAATGAAGACGAACTCCGGCGTAATTGCTTAATTAGGATACAAACGTCGGTATTTATGGCATTGTCAAAGAAACATCGTGCGACTGATACGCGGAATATGTGATTTCTCGTTCGAGCGAATGTAAAAAGGGAACACATTTTCGAAGGTGTTTGGAACTATTAACGATCGAAAGCGGTGATATCGAATTTATCGAAAATTAGAAATGTTCCAAATTTGTTGTTTAAATTTTGCGACGAACTTCGCTAGATTATTAAAATTTTGAAAAGGTGTAGGGGAGAGTCGACCGCTTTAAGTTTGTTTTGTTATATCTTAGGCTGGAGTAAAAATCAAAACTTAAAAGAGATTTTGCAGTACAAATGGAACTCGATAAAAGGAGGGAAATTAATTTTGCGAAATTTAATAATAAGAATTGATAATTCGCAAGAGTAAAAAGTGTCGTCCAGTACCGACTAATTATTTAATTAGTAAATTTTTCGATTTAAATAATTGACAATGTTTAAAAAAAAGACGTTTAAATGATAGAAAAGAATATTTTTATTCAAACTTCATTTTTACAAATATCTCAAGTACAATAACTCATGTTTTCTTGATCTCTGCATTCGACGTGCACTCAATCTTCGTCAAATGATTTCTTGCAAATTTCTTCTTCATTAAAGTCTAGTCATCTAAAGACGTCTGTTAACTTAATTTCAGTTGCCAACAGGTTAGTCGACACAAAGAGTACAAAGAGAATTGCAAAAATAAGACCTTTATTACACTTAATAGACTAGATATAGTATACGTAATAGAACCAAATCATTTACTTACCTGAAAAACAAAAGATCACCTCTATAAACAAACTTTCAACACACTAAACATCAAAGTACACGTTCATTAACGCGTCAGACACCGAGAAGAACGGAATAAACAATTCAGCCCCGAAATATATTACACAAAATCTGTTTATTCACATAAAGTGTTAATTCGTGACTCTCCCCTAGATACAAAACAGCAAACACAGTGAATTTGCACATTTCTCAATTATCAATTTTATACCGACTTGAAAACTGTTCGTCTAGACAGAAACACCCGTCTTAATCCGAGTAAACATTTTCAAGAGAAACGTAAATTATTTAAAAAAAGTCACGCGTCTTTGCCAGAGGGCTTTGTCGAACTTCCGTTACTATCCTAGCTTTCGTGCAAAAGCATCCACGGTTTGTTCTTTTTTAATTTGAAGGGGTTGCATATTAAACTTCTGTTGGTCCTTTCGTAAAGTTGCTGCGACGAGAGACAAGCAAGGCATTTTATCGTCATCCAACAAAGGCTACTCGGAGGTAGAGTAGATACTTTGATCGTTTCAGTTTTAGCTGGAGGTGCACGGACCAGAATAAAGAGAAAAGACTAAGGGAAGGGGTACTAGTGTGCCCAGGACTACAACTGACTCGCTACTTAATACAGCTTAATCCTTTTTAATTAAATCCTCCTTCGATTATCCCGATCCTAATCTAAAAAGCATGGAACTAACGACCTCTAAGATTTCTACGAATGAACTTATTACAGTAGGCGGTGTCTTTCTCGCGAATAAGATAAATAAGATCGTTAAACAGCGCTCCCTTGTTCTTTACCACGATTCAGGTGATATTTAATCGTGAAATAATTTTTCATACTTTTCGTATGGAAAAGACTTTCATACTATCTCGTCGAGAAACTGTAACTGTCGAATTAAAATATAGAAAATTCAGTACTCACCGTAGCCAGTGCCTCTTCGTAACCGGTGTATGACAACAAATAGCATCGTACTGATCAGCAATCCAGACCATCAGAATGATGTAAAAGGCAGTCGTGGTGTCGTTGAAAAACTCGGACATAATTGCCTCCATACCTACGCAAACAAACAGTTCGTTGTTGAGTAAATCGCTTAAAATAGCTGCCAATTAGTCTGAACTGTTTTCAAAATTGTACAGAAAAACATAGAACGAAGTTTGAGAGAAAACTTGTCGAAGATAAGTACTTTTTCCTATCAGCGAAACTTTCTGACCATTGTCGAAGTATCTCTTGGACCTGATCGCTTATTTAGATGAATTATTCTAAGGAACATTTTTCCTTTAAGCAATAAATTGAGTAAAATAATGACAATGAGCCTGACAGTTTAGACAGTTTTAGACAATGTAGGAAATTTTGACAAAGGAACTTCTAGACATCTCAATAAACCTCAGAAAAATGAATGTTTGTGAAGCAAGTACTGCAGCTTCTGTTCTATTTTTTCCTAAAACTGACAAAATTCGTACGGTCAATAGACGTGATGAACAACATATTGGACCGCATAGTTTGCACGCTCGTGTACCATGAAATTTCTAAATAAACGAGAGAGCGTTTTTTTTCGTGAAATTTGCGCGCCAATTTGCGCGCTTTCTTACGAGATACGCCAGTATAAACATGTCATGTGTGGAAACATATTATGAGCCCTGCACACACGTCTGATATTATGTACATACAGAAGAACGTGCACTATGCATCTTGCATACACGTGCAGGTACATTTAGAGGCGATGCATCCATGCAGCCTCAGACGCGTGCATTCACTATTGTACAGCGAAAATTGTGAATAGAATTAGACTGTCGCGTAATCATCTGCCTTGAAACAAGTGTAAAATAACTTTTATCATTCTTGGTCTTGTACACTCTTATGCAAAAAAATAAGGATCACTCAGCTAATTTTGCCACTCTTAATTATTTTGTTATTTGCAAAGATACAAAGCTGATTTTAAACCTTCTTTTTTATTTTTCATATTTACTGTTAAAAAATATAAAATTCACGAAGTTACACTATTCCTCTATCTCTAACAGTTTTCGAGATATTGGACTACATATATTTACTATCTCCAATTTTGAGGGCGATTTTCACCCCTTCACTGAAAATACGTAATTTATTTCTTTTTTTTTTGAGAACTACTATATAACAAATTTTCATAAAAATCAGTGATTATCACTTTGGGATCTTCTCTTATTAGTGGAAGAAGACGTGTGCCTTCCTTTTTATTCAAACGAATGTATTTGAAACTTTAATCGAAAGGAAAGATTTCAAGAAACCAAGAAACGAGGCAGAACGAATGTTTCCTTTTTCCTCAGGATTCAACATGACTCGATACAATTTTTCTAGGTTGAGCAACTTAACATCAGAGATTATTAATTTTCGACAGCACAAAGTGAGACGTTGGAGCTTTTAAAAATAGGAAAACACACTCGTAGAGAAATCGATACTCGAAATGGGCTGCTATCAAACCTCCAGGCTCGTCCTATTAATCGAATAGTTTCCGCACAATTAAGAGTTCGTGGCATGGTCTGCGAGTCTCGGCCCATGTAAATTTAATACTGATCCGTGGACCATTATACCGTTAAAACAATACATTCGGTACGTTCCGCCGGTCGTTTTTATTGTTTCGCAGGCGTTGAACGTTAAATCTCACTTATCGGCTGAAATATCGCCCAAGTTATTTCGTCTGAAACAAGTCTGCGACAAACTAGCCGTGAACGAAAATTTAAATAACAGTCAACCGACGGAATAACGCGGAAATATGATCGTTCCAGGTTCTGAGAACAATTTGTCGCGTGCCATCTAGAAAAAAAAAAACACAATTTTCCACGCAATATCTGAAGAAATTCTCCACAAATCGATTGTAAAAGAAAAATATATAGGAAATTTAGCGAACGTTGACTACAACGGTGAGTATTAATACCAGCGTTAACGCGAAGTAACGCATAAAATAAATATGCAAGGCATTTAATGTGCAATTTTCCATGAAAACTTCTATGCAGAAAGGAATTCTTCGAATTTATATTCCGTGTAATATAAAACAATGTTAAATTTCGATGAATTTCAACGCTGCTAGATCTAACCTCAATACTACTACCAGATCATTCTTATTTCATAAATAAATATCCACAGGTATCCGTAAATATCATTCGATAGGCGAAAGCAAAATTCATCCCAAAAATGTTATCAGTAGACTGCGGATTTTTATGCAAATTCATATTTTTAAGAATATAGTAAGAAAAGTATTATAAAACTTCAGTAGAAAATTATTTCACCTTCCAGGTACTATAGAAAGCACTATAATTTAGATATTTTGTATATTTTTTCATATTACGTGCGTTCTATGCAATTTTGCACCTCCAAATTTCCTATAAATGCATCAAAATCCGCAGTCTAGTTATCAGATTCTTCGGCAAATTGCAGTGAAACTCCATAGTGCAGCACAGTCAGATTTGGACACCTTGCTAGTTGCATCAAGATCTTAAACCACCTTCTTCAACTCAATTGAGAACAACCTGATCCGATACTTCGATTGCCTCAACACTTTGCAGGCCACTCTGTAGGTCCTGAACCGTGCAATTTCGGAGAGCACGATTTCTCAATAAATATCGATCTTGTCGCGATGTCGTATTACTTCAGCGACCCTGACTCTATCTTCTCGACTATCGACCTACTACTCAAATATCGTTTTCAGGGAATCACAGATTGGGATACAGCTAACTCGCTTGCAACTCAGAATCGCGAATATCTCTCTTGCAATAATATGATTACTCTGGACATTTCCACTTGGCTGAAGTGTCTTATTATTGCTTTCTGAATAAAACTCTCAAGAAAAATACATACAAGACACTCAGAATCACTCAAAGTTTTGCTTTTCAGCGACAGTAATCGACTATTCGAGATTGCAGAGTGATTTTTGGTTAGGTCAATAATCGTGGTCAACATATTTTCGGCTGGATCACTGATTCATAGAAAATAGAGAACAGAGTTAATGTATTTCGAGGAAAACATAGAACAATGTTGTACGGCTAGCGTGTTTCCTAATGAATTGTAACGATATGAAGACCCCCTGGGGACTGAGCTGAAATAATAAAAGTATCCTAGGGTGTGTCGTGGCCAGGTCACGAAAGTGCAAAGCGACGAAGCTAAACTACGTCGCTCCACGGTGATTAATGACAACGCTGAAAGTTTTCTGCTGAAAAATCGACACGATATTTTCTCGATTAATTCGCGACAGACACGATCCAATTAGCGTCTTACCGAATTTTTCAAAACGTGGGTCGCACGCAGTGTTTGTTAAACAGAGAAAAATATAGGCGAGTACATGTAACAGTCACCGATATCCGCTTCAATTGATTGTAAATCGTAATTAATTCAATATGAACGACAGTCATAATGAAATTACAAATTTTGATAATAATGATCGATCGTTCACGATTGTCATTTTATTCGTAAAAAAATCGCTGTTCAAGCTTTTCCAGTTTTATTTTTGTATCGCTCTATAGTATTATTTATTCAAAGTAATAATAACACACTATTCTACTCATTAACAAGATTTGATCTCTCTCCGGCAAAAAATCTTCGACTAGCCAACACGCGAAGAGTATCACACGCATCATGCACGAATATCTAACTCGCTAAATTTTTCAAAAAGCGAATTTCCACGACTTGTCGGAAACTCAGAAAATCTTCAAAAACGAGCCTAAACTAGGAAAATAAACATCGCAGGCGACTGAACATGAATCCAAAGAAAGTCATTACCATCGTCTAATTATCTCCCCAGTGTTTCGCCTGACGCACATGAAGAAACTACATACTCGATCTTAGACGGAGCTTAATATTGGCTTTCGAAGCATACGCTTGGCCGATATTAGACGAAGAGGAAAAGACGGTGGGTATATTGGACGAAAGCTAGCGGAGAACACCGGCAGAGGATGAAGGCACTTCACAACGAAAAGGATGAATGGTTTCAGGAGTAAGGGAGCGACCTCGGATAATTAATTTCTTGATCGGACACAACGCGACAAAACAAGAAGAAAACAACGCGGGGAGAATGCTAATGAGTAGCCTTGCAACAGTTTACATCGGAAATGTATACGACAGAGAGACTGTACAAATCGACGAGCACGCAAACGTGTGACACTTCTTTCTGGCTAGGAATAATGCTGGTCCGGAAGAATTATTTGGTTTATTTAATTATGTTTGAGAAATGAAGGAATAATTGAAAAATCAGAGTAATACGTTGAATGTATTTTTTAAACGAAGGGCTGAATGCAAATTTTTATTCGTATGTAGAATATAAATCTAATTGAATGTAACAGTTTATTAAACCAATTCAGACAAGATTTATTGAACAATAACTCTTTGAGAAATATAGCAATGTGATTCAGACAAGCAACATAATTATACATATTTAACCATCGGATATCTATCGATAACAACGATGAGCAATGTGCATAATTGGATATTGAATATCGTAGTCTGACAGGTATAGTGAATGTTGCTGAAAATTTATAAATAGCAATACGAAGCTATACCAGGCGATGAAAACCGAAAGGAATGATAGTTGATTGATGACACATTTTACGGTGCACAATTAAACACTATGCTATCTCGAAAAATCAGGATAAGTGAATAAAAGTTATATATTAAAACAAATCAATCATCGAAATAATTTCCATGATTATTAACGACCTTGTGCCATTTTTCGGTGGTTTCGAATCATTTAAGTGAATTATCTGAATTATTTAAGTGATATAATAAAAATCGCCTAAAAATGACGTCTTAAAATGAAAACATCCCTTTGAAAATTTCTGGTAACACAGTGTTTGACTAGAATTTCGTGAAATCGTCGTAAAGAAAGAAAGATGTTAAAAATTGCGGAGTCAAGGACCGAGCACAGGAGACTCGAGACGATCAATGTCGCAAATATCAATATTTGTATAACAACTTGAAGACTCATGAATCAGTTACATATAGGGGTAGGTCAAAATGATCTTAACGCCGGATAATGCACGGATAATGCACTCATTTAAATGCATACTAGCCGGACATTACCTCAGCTCGGTAAGCCCTTTTGCGCAGGCTCTGGCCGAGTGTGCAGCAGCAGAACTACGCTTCGACATTTTCCTCTTCCTCTTGACTTTTATAAAGACGTTAAAATTCCTCGAGCAACTACGACCGAACGCCCGATAATCTCGCGCGACGCTGAAATTGCACGGGGAACGTTCCAATTTATGTCGCCAGCATTTTTCCACCACGAAAAAACCGATCAAGTGGATCCCCCTCGTTACTTGAGAAAAATTTCTCCGTGTTTCGGGAGACAGCAACCCGGGGATCGCTGGAAATTGTTAACGAAGGAACCGGCTTCTGTACAACTGATACAAATATGGTTTTGCTTTAAATGTAAAGTTCAAACCTTCTGATCAATCTTCTCCCTTTTCTTTGCCCTGTCTTAATTATTTTTTTACTGGTACGTCGGGAGAAGATTCGCGTTATTTATAATTGCTCTAAGTGTCCTCGTGATTGGTTTTACAAGGAAACATCTGAGAGTAGCAATCACCGAATTTCCTGAAACTTTGCAATTAGGTAGTTCTCGAAAAAATACTCAAAGTACTCAAAAAGAAAGGGTGAAAATCGAAATCAAGAGTGAGAGTGGTAAACGTATTTTCTGACCGGTTGAAGCGGTCAATTTTTTTTTTTTTTTATTTAAGAGTGTCCAATTTTTTGACAATGATGAATTTTGAATTTTTGATGGCAGTAGTTTTCTAATTTTAAAGAAGACCATTCTAAAAGTAATACTAAAACGTATTTCATACAAATATCGACGTAACAAATCATAAATCTATCTTTACGAAAAAACGTCATGAGTCATAAGCTACAGAATGAAAATTAGCTTAACCTACATGCGGTTCATTGACTTCTAAGCAAAGACAGTTCTGACTCACAGGTAGGTCAATGAACTGCAAACACGTTGTGCAAATGACTTACTGTAGGAGGAAAGAGAGATGAGAAAAATTATAGTGATTTCAAAATACAGTGAGCATAATTTTTAGATAACAGCCTACAAGTATCAACTCATTAGCAATATCGAGAAAAAGTAAACCAAATGAATACGTTAAAAGAAACTTCTAACGGTTTCTTTTAAAATAAAATAGGCCAATGAATTTTATACTGTCTCTGATCAAATCGAAATTAGGGTAGAACCCATGCTTCGTTCATACTCGATAAAAGTTATCGATATCGATTGATTTATTCTTAGTAAAACGGTATTTCAACGAAAGGAGGACCATTCGGGAAAAAATGGTAAGCAAATCATGCTTGGATTACATATTTAATGTATGCCGTAACCATAACGTAATTATAATTTCTGCCACGTTGAGCTCGCGACTATCTCGTGAATCAAAACTAATTCGCAGCCGTGATTGACGAGATAGGTGTGCAGTCGGTGGCACGTATGACACGTACGTACTTGTGCGCGACGCATCCGTTTTACACGCTCTTGCACCTACGCGCATGAAACGGCGAAGCCGATCGATCATGCATGAACATCGATGCCGACTAACTTCGAGATTCCCAACTTTATCGGTACAATTTTGCGCCTTCGATGTAGAATTACTTCGCAGCATCGAGATTTCTACATCGATGAACTATTATCGCTAGCATGAAGCACCCGACAAGTGTGAAAAATTTCCTGACCAATTTTTGGCATTCGAATTCGACATAATCTCGAGATTGAACGGGTCCTTTTTGGTTTGATTTGAAGAAAAGCGCTGCTATAATCTCTGAACGATTGCTAGTCGTAAAGAATTTTGTCTATTAATTGTGGAATTAATTTGGAAGATGAGAACGAAGTAGAATTTCTCTTTGACCAACAAGTGAATTAACACCGATGCGAGGAAGATACTAAAAAAGAACAGAATCGATAAAAACAAGTGTAATAAAACTGAAAATTGTGTCGTTGAAGTATTGAAATTTTATAGAATTTAATAACAATTTCTAAAAAAAATGAAATTATTTTTTAATCATCCTCTAAAAGGAACGATGTTCAATTCTCATTTGGGCGTATCTTTTGTATGTTAAGTAAACCTTCGCCAATTCGCGTTTGATGGAATCCAAAACAGAGCTAACGTACATTTACGTTGGTTCGAAAGGAACAACTGCTAATAATGTGGTTCATCAGTGGTCAGCTGTCACGGCTATCGCTTACGTGTCATCGGCATCGAACAAAGCCTAGCCAACACTAATTTCAAACGAGCCATCGGAACGGGTTGAACACCTGGAGCCTGATGGACATAATATTTCCTACTGACTGAACATACTCAGTATGCTTGAACTCGATAGAATCCGAGATTGGACGCACTTGTCCCTGATGAAATCGAAATGACACGTTCTTCCTTCATGCAGAACACTATCGAAATTACATTAAAGGGTTAAACCACCCCTGAGACCTCAAAATGATACCAAATTTTGGCAATTTTTTTTAACCAAATCACTCACTCGATCAAAAATTTCTCTTCAGGGCTGTATTACTTTACCCTTTAAGAATGTAAGAGAATTTTTTCATTTATTTTCTTTAGAAAATGGCGGAGCTACAGCCATATCGCCGAACCTCTATTTCGAACGCAGGCTTGCACAGTGTTTTCCCCTGTTCGAAAGATTTTTAAAAACCTAGACGCGCGAGTTCGTTGAACTCATCTTGAACGTGCAAGGGTTGAAACACACGCACGTTTAAACGAAAGACAAGGCAGAAACTGTTTTTCTATTCTGGTCGAATTCGTTCGCCGCAGTTCCAGCCGCGGTTAATCTTTCGCACACGCACACACTCGCGTGTGCGCCCCTTTGTGTGCGGTTTCTCTGAAATTTTCGTTGTTCCATTCGTCGTTCACGGTTGTTGCGTTCATGATTTTGTCGCGACCTGTGTATCATCGGCGTGAATTCACGTGAAATCGACCACGCGTCGCGCGGCATTTGGCGTCGGGAACGACTAGGAAGACGATTTTGCATAATGGAACGTCAAAGAACGGAGTCACCGGCGCCCCTGCGCGTCAGTGACGCATGATTGACCGCCTAACATGCTGTAAACACATTTTCAGCCACGGTCAGAACATGTTGCACTCGCTGCTGTTTCGTTTATCTACTTATGACCCCGTCGAAACTACTTCCCCCTGCCCGTATCAGAGCACAAGTATGGCAGGGGACGTTTTCGAACCGCCCCGACGCATGTTTCACAGTAAGAACGTTTCGCTGTCTACGCTGGGATGATTATGATTAGATTGTACAGCAGCGATTTTTCTCACGCCGGAGGGATCGAAGTGAGATTGAAACAGATCTGACGTGGAAAAGTTCTCGACTTTGTGAGCAAAATTATTCTACTTCGCGGCGATAAAAGCGAACATGGTGAAAACAAACTATAATTTAGAGACACGAGGTTTACTTTCTTGTATCGGCATCTGCAACGGCCGCATACTATTCCTCGGCAAATTTCGAACCGAGGGAAATTCTATTAACTTTGTCGAACATAATATTAACTATGCTACCATAGTGTATCATCTAGAAGTATGACCTTGTCCATGTATTTTAACACTTACAATACCGCGGAGAAACTATGTAAATGATATTGAAAGCAGACACTGTCAAAGGAGAGAGAAATAGAGAAAAGCCGATGTATGCGCATGATTACTTTACCTGAAACACGTGTAGGCACATTGTACACATGTTTCAAGCTCCCTGAACACGGAACAGATCAATGACGCTCTGTATGTTGATTCAACTATCTAACCCTAACAACTTGCTCTGCAACTACTGCTCAGCTTCAAATTCCATCGCGCATTTCCACTGGATCTGGTGGCATGAGATGCCGCATGGTTACAAACGCCAATTCTGCTTTCATAAGTCCGCATTAGCCGTGTGTTCTCTGTTATTGTTAAATTATAAGTTACGAGTGCAATAAATTTCGAGGTAAGATCCAACTCTGACAAAATTAACATATGTATAATATACGTTAACATTCTTGAAAGAACGAAGATTACTTCGTTCCGAAAGAATCACATCGTTTCTATCGAAAAAGACGAGAATTAATTGTACAATATGAAATATACTGGAGATACATTTCAAGTACTTCAAAGCTATTTTATCGCCGCTCAATTTTTCTAATTTTCCTCATTTTCTCCCTATCATCTCACAGGAAATACTTTTTTACGAACGACTCACGAATAAGAAGTTTAATAAATTGACGAATTTCAGCACCCCTAAATAAAATCGAATTCTTTCGGTGTTTGTTATCGCAGATATATAACAGAGAATGCTCCTTTTCGCTGGCGAAGAGGGGAAAGAAGAGCAGAAAGCTGAGAAATCGTAGAAGTACTCGCCAGAGAGAGAGAGAGCTGCAGGATGACGGATGGAGGGCAGGAAACGACACAGGAACCGGAACCCATTACTCCAGATAACAACTTCCCTAAGGCTTCCTTTCCTTCTTCTACATCCACCGGCAAACCCGACATACACACAAGCGCTGCGCACCCGATGCTTGCACTATGAATCCGGAAATTTACCACTTCTGTTGCCATTTTGCTCAGATACTGGCCATGCAACTGGTGGCTCAACGATATACCATAAACACGAGCAAACCAGACCTTGACCACTCCTCACGAAAATTCACCGTTGCAACGGTTATATTTTCGTTGCTTCGGTGTTAAATAAAGTGATTGATGTTCGATATAAAAGCACGGTCAAAAATGCAATTGCATACTTCTTTTTTAAGGGGTCGTTCAAGTTTCTCGACGGTAAAAAATGGTCAATCTTTGGGAGTGATTGGAGAAGAAACTGTTAGGCTGGTTGGTTTAATTCTTTTCGTATTATAAAAGTGCCTGTTTAGAGAGCAGAAAATAGGAATGGAAAATTGAAAATTGTTGGAAATATGGTCTCTGCGTGCAATGGCGTAAAACGGTCCCTTTGGAGAGCGTAATTCAGCCAGTAGAAGTGATCAGAAATAGAAAGTTTCCATATTCTTACACTTGTTGGGATTATAGTTTTCGACTCACGAGGAGAATTTTTGGAAAACAAAATTGTGGCAATAGTAACAATTTGAGGAAAAGGATTGTGATTTTCATGTAAAATCCCGTACGTTTTCTTTTATTATTCAAATATGGTTCAATTTATTTAAAAAAGTCTTCGTGAGTCGGTAACGACTCTTATTTAGAATACGTCTCAGAAAGATGAAGTTAATCGGATGAACTGTTTCGAGAAAAACGCGTTTAAACTTCTGTAATGACGCCTGTCGAACAACCCTACACGTTTCTTTCGAACGATACTTACATATTTCAAAATATGTAAAAACGAAAAAAGTCGACTTTTCGAAACAAAGAATAACGTCACAGATTCATAAATACGACTATTTCCACATACACAGTTCAATATTATCTACAAGCGACATTTCACTAAACAAACAAAGCTATTTCTCAATTGCATATCGAATCAAGAACTGGAAAACTTCGTGTAACCTATGACGCACATCACGCGAAATTTAGCACATCACAAATTCTGTTGAAAAAAAAAAACAACAACAGCATAATAACGAAACGATGTGGCAACGAGATCAAGTTCAGTGTCCTGACATCAACGCTCGCGACCCGATGTCTCACTTTCGTCACGAAGGGCACAGCTTATCGTTCACGTGTGGAAGAAAACGAGCGACAGCAATATACCTCGAAGAGAAAGTGAAAAGAAGAGAGGCAAGGCAGATGGGGTAGGGAAGACGACGATGAATCTGTATATTAAATTTTATCAGTGTTTTCGGAACCGTTGGATAATCTTGCGAGAGGATTAGCGATATCGCACTTTATGCAGGTCAATTGGATGGTGCTGACGGACATGCGAAGCGTAAAGAGGAGATTCAGTTTGAAATGGAAATGGGCGTCGCGGTGGTAGGGAAACCACCGACGCCGCCACCGTTACTAAATGGGCTCCGAGCGGGTTACCCAACTGTTGCGCCTTCATCAGAAATTTATGCAGAATCCTGGGTTAACCGTCCCGGCCAATCAGCTTTGTAACTGAGCTAACGTCGTATCAGCGGGGGAACGAAACCGAGAGAGGCCCTGATTTAGTAAAAAGCCTTTAATATTTTGCACCGTTCTCTATACTGGCACGCGCTCAACTTCCGTCAACTACTAGAACAGAACTTAACACTTCCGAAACCCTAACCTCTTTTCTACACCTTTGCGCAATCGTGTCACACGGCACCGCACCGCACTGTCTAAACGTGTAACGAATACCGTATTTTTCTTTCGAAGAAACGTGCGATGTGTTGCATATTATTTTACGGGTTTCTCAATCCTTGCAAGTCCACGATTTCGTTCTTTCTAGAGATTCTCAGGTGTTTCTTGGAATGTACACTAATACCTTCAGGAAATTTACCTTTCTACTTTTACTTGCTGTCTTTTGTCGCGATCGTCACAAGTTCTGATATGAATTATTCTCACATTTCTCATTTAGTAATTGTACCGGTATTGTTTCGGAAATGTTGACTGAAAAGTATATCCTAGTCCATTTTAATCACAATACCGAATATACCGATATACTTAGGGACACATAAATGTTGGCGAAACTGTTTCAACATCGCTTTGCGGCTAAAATATTAGACGGTGAAGGTAGAAAGAGAGAAAGATGGAACTGGTATAACTCACCGACAAGAGCCAGGAGCACTGTGAGCAGAGATGCAGCAGGAAACGTTACCGTTAAGTTGAACTCCAACATTTGAAGCAGATCCACTGAAACAAAGGGAAAAGAAGTATATTTCACGTGAAACATAGATAAAGCCATTCGTGCAGCAAGCTAATCAATTGATCGGAATTTTCTAAGTCAAACGAAAAAAATGAAGAAGAAGAAGAAGAAGAAGAAGAAACGAAAAGGAAGGGAAAAGAAGCGTTTAAGGAATTCATAAAAAAGGAACTTGTATATGTATTATATAATATTATATCGAGATCGTTATGCTCGACGACGAACGGTACGAATTTAATATTTATTAGGTACTCCATGACGAAAAGTTCCATAGCGAAAGGTTATTACGCAAGTTGAGGGCCGTGAAGAAATCGTGTCGCGTTCGACGAGTCGGTTCAAAGCTCAATAAGAATTAATTTCAAAACTTCCCCGATCTCGATTTAAGTTCTGGCAAACTTTCGATCGGCGTCCTGAGACGAGAAACAAGCTTTCGATTTTCTTACTACACTCAATCCATACACAACTTCTCATTAATTTATTTCATTCGCTTCTTTTTTCACTGTCACTTTACGCCACCGGACAATTACTAAAATTGTAAATGAAAGTATCTTCGATTAATACTTATTTACACCGAACTGAATAAACACCGATGAAATTACACAAAATTATTACATTTCCAACTCTGTATACAGGACGAATTTATTTCAGCGTAACCTTATTCGCTTACGAAATCGTACAATTTTACCGAGCTCCGAATATTACAACCGTGTGAATTAGCAATGATCAATTAAAGGAGTAACTAAATGTTTCGAATTTTCCAAAATCCACTCTTGAAGTAATGGACCGTATAATTTAATGACCGAACACGAAACAAATAAAATCTCTGCAAATTTATAACTAGATGGGTTTTTCATCAAAAATTTGCATACGTCATTTTATTCCTGAAAAAAAAAAAAGAGGAGGAATTGGGTTACATGAATTAGTTCGTACGAGTATAGCAAATGTTCAATTCTTTTCACAATAATACAATTTTCGAAAAATATAAACATGTGGAAGAATCTCTTCTTCGTCAGCGGTTTCTGATGAAGACCTCGAAGAGGTTTGTCGGGAAGTTCTGCCATACTGGACGGTCCAGGTTGGATGCAAACTTCTAAGGACGTGATAGAAGGAAAATAGGAAAAGGCGAGAGTAGTAGAGAAGAGATACCGGCTGGTCCAAGCTGGGCAATCCAAGCTAGGTGGCAGATTTCCTCTGGAAGGAATTGTGCTTCGAGGAGTGGATTACCGACTACCTTACTTTCCTGCGTCCGCGAGTGGGTTAGGATATTCTGTACCATTGTCTCGAGACGACACCTTTTTTCCAGGAATCTGGTCCTTCTGTACCGATTTTCGTCCCTTCCACTAGTCAATCAACACGTCCAAGTACTGCGAGCCATAGTTTCATGGCTCGATATAGTCGATGGATACAGAACGGTCGTAAGTAAAAATATTAAATAGCAGTGATATCCAAGGTAGCATATAGAATTTGACATTTTTCAATAGACAAACAGACGTGAGAGACAATCACAGAAAAAGACACAACCACAAATAAAAAAAAAAAACCATCCAATATTTCTCCATTTTTTTTTTTAAAAGTTTGTACAGAAAAAAAGTACTTAGCAATAATACTGCAATAACACCTGGGACTCCAATAAACACCTTAAGAAAAAAAAACCGTTTTTCAATAGGAGCTGAATCAAAACTAAGGCACACTTCATACGGCCCTGACTTTGAGACTTCGAGACCTTATCTTCTCAAGTTCCCGTCGTTTCGCTTGTCCATATGCTCGAACGTGTAAATGCGGACGCCTGAACAAACTTACAACTATATTTCTTCCACCGACTATACCTGGACGTGCGTGGCGTGCTCGCTATACGCTATCCCCACCCCTGACCGCTGACCTTCGCCTTGCCTATTACGATTATATACGCTGCGCCGATATATACATATATACGTTGCAAAAAAATTTTACAATTTTTGTTTCCCGCAAACTTTCGTTAAAATGTAGAATTCAAAAGGACGAATCTCCGAGTCGGCTACAGCGTGTAACTTCACGCTGAACGTTTAATTATTCAAGAATAAGTTTCATAGGGGTACTTTCTTCTATAACTTAGTTGAAGCATAGCAATGTAATTAAGAAGTTCAGCTATTCCCAAACGACGACGCATGTCGTGCCTTCTTTATAATAGCCCGAGTATCGCCACTTACAAATTTCCGCAACAGCCTCGGTGTTTCGATTTAATGAATTTTAGATTTCAAGATATCACCCATTAAAACCACTCCCACTGCTTATTAAAACTCCCCAGTCCTCCATCTTGTCCTACATAATCCGAGCTCCGCCTACCAGCAACCGCGTCGCCAAATTGTTTTTTCATGCTGGCCAACGTGTACGTTGTGTTTTTATTTTTTTAATCAACAAACTTCACGTAAAATTGAAAATTTGGATATTTTTACATTTTAAGAAATGTGAAAGTAAAAATATAAGAACGATATACTAGTCGTTAGCACACTTGTAAATTTCACTTCTCTGTTCCGTAAATGTTAAGTGCATGGATTGAAAAAATTTAGAGAAATATATCAAGCTTCGAAATAATTTAGATTTTTAGAAAAATTCTCCGGGGAAAATTTCGACGAAGCGACGATAAGGAGGACAAGGTGAGAAAGGGTTTAGAGGAACCAAAGAAAGGAACAAAGGAATTAGGAAGGTAGAGTGGAAGAAAAGACTGGATGTAACGAAAACAGACTGGCAAAAATAAACATGAATAGAAGACAGAAGTCGAGAACTTCGACAGTCCTGAAGCTGACTAAAACATCCGAAACTCAGTGATGGAAGGGGAAGATAGGAGTTACCGTCTGCAGTGTTTTTCTATGCAAATTTGTATTTCAAACGATTAACCTGGGAAAATAGCTCCTTTTGCTCACCGTAGTTTAAACTTTCAAATTGCCCTTCCTCATTTTTCCTCCTTTCTCTCCCTTTTCTTTTCCTTCCTCTTTCTTATTTTTCTAAACTTAACTTATATAACGGATAATCGAAAACACCGGGATAACGAGAACGAAACAAAAAAAAAATCCATTCGTAAAGAAAAGAAAAAAAATGGCGATTGTAGGTTCGCGATAATTCCTCGATTACTGTTGACTCAGTTATTACGCAACGCTAATCAGCAGTAGTACGACTGTTTAGAAGCACTTGAACGAAAAGTAACTCGGAGTTCATTGAACCCATTGCTTTCTATCTGTGTCATAATCAGCGCAGTTGTTCTTGAACTGCACTCAAAGCGAAGGTGAAGACCACTTTTTTTAGAGTGAAAGTCAACATCGTGTGAACAATCTAAAAGACTAATTTTTATACGTATAGTATTATTAATTAAGTAAATAATTAAATACTGCCAGAATTAGAATGTTTTTGAAACGGTGCTGGAATCATTCAAATTTCTGTATTCGAGTGAAATTAATATATTTAATTGTTAATAAGAAGTATCCTAGGAATCACGATACAATTGAAAACTATTTTTAATTCGTTAATTAAAATTCCATATGAAGAATGCAGGGAACACTGAAACAATATTTATAATATAATAAAAAGAACATTTTTAATATATATATTTTAGTATTTAAATCACCAATATCTGTAAACACTCATATTGATAAAATAACGAATAATTTAAATGATATGACGATTTCAAAGTCGATTTTCTTTAAAAAGAAGCTTCATACGCACAAACTGTATTCTTCAACTTATTTTTCCATGAAAAAAAATCTCTTGTTAATTACACCACGAATACCGAGATTTACTTGTGGTCGTAATTTTTTTGATCAAAATGAATTCTGTTTCCAGCAGAGAAATTGAATTTAAAAAAAAAATGATAAGAAAAATGTAATAAACGTGTAGCTGAAAAAATTAAGGTAATATAGTACGATAAACTACGATAATTTATCTACAACAAACAGAAGAACGTGAACGCGGAAGGCTAAAAAAATGGTTGAAAAATTAGAAACGTGATTGAACCTTGCACGCGTAAACAAATCTAATGCTTTATACATGTGATTAGATAAAACCGGTTTGGTATCGGTGAGTATTCGATTGGTTAATATTATTATCGTAATGCATTATGGCACTGTAAATATTTATCACGGAAAGAACAGAAATCTGTTCTATCGTTTTGCTAAAATAAAAAGAGAAAAAAAATTATTTTCGCGTTTCCATCTAAATGAAATATCCTTCTCGAATGAAGAATAAATGCATAAATTCCGAATAATTGTGTCGCTAACTATAGATTATCTCGTTAAAAGAAGCAATACACGTAACAGAAATGATAACAAAATCAGCTACGTAGATGCGTGTAACTGTTGCACGAGAATAAATATAACCATGATATTACTTGAACTTTGGAAGGGAAATAAAATGGTACCCTTCGTTATAATAAATATCGAGCTTCGTAAAGGTGCCGTACCTTTGAAATAGATATCGCACGTTAAATAATCAGTAGCACAGATATAAAAAAAAATATCGAAACATTACTCGTTTGTAAAAAGAAACAAAAGAAAATTACAAATGTTGAAAATTTAATTTTTACAAAAATTTCTCTTCTTTTATTTATATACATTTCATTTGACATCACAACATACTTAATCTACTACTATTATTACTCCATAATATTGTTAACCATTGATAAACAAACATTTTCCACATATAAAAATAAAACATTTCTTATTCCAATACAAAAATCGTTGACTTAAAATTTAATTATAATTCTAAAAAACGACAATTCATAATTAATACAGAAAGAAAACGGAGGTAAAATTAAAGATTCCTCCTTTCTAAACCAATCCAGAATCCGTTGTCAGGAGTTAAAGAAAAATTCGTTCGGCTAAACTCGACCGGTATCGTCGTCTTTTCTGTCGGTCTCAAACGGAACCTGTGCAACAGATAAGCTATCACTATCTTGGTCTCCATCAATGCGAAACGATTGCCGATGCACTTTCGTGGACCAACCCCGAACGGCATATACGTGTAAGGGACAATGTTATCCTTGTTCTCTTTGCTGAAACGTTCAGGATCGAACTTCTCCGGATCGGGGAAATACTTGGAATCGTGATGCAACGCGTAAACAGGGAACCAGACCAGATTATCCGGGTATACAATTACACTGTTGTAACCAGGTCCCGCTGGAGGCAATTCGAACTTCTGCGCGCACAGCCTATCAATGAAAACTATCGGTGGATATTTTCGAAGTGTCTCTGACGTCACCATTTCCATGTATTCCATTTTCGACAGTGCTTCGTACGATATCTCCCCGTTTCCATCCTTCATATATCGATCTACCTCTTTGCGCAGTTTCTCTTGAATATCTGGATTAACAGCCAGCTCGTAGACTATGTAACACATTAACGTAGAGGACGTATCGAAACCAGCCAGAAAGAATATAAACGCCTGAGCGGTGATGTCATCGACGATCATCTGATGCGTTGCAGGCTGTGTTTGGTCTCTGGCCTGCAGTAAAAGATGAATCATATCCGGTCTGATGATGTTTTGCTCATCTCGTGCCTTTACGGTTTCAAGGATAACTTTGTGAAAAAATGTGGTGCTGTCGCGTGGAAGAAACGACAGACCGGCCATTCTAGATAAACGTGGATTCATACGGAACAGGAGAAATGTCAACAATCGAAAGAAACCACCGAACTTGGTCGCGTTGACACCTTTCTTGTAGAACTCGTTGTCCCGATCTTTCAACGAATTCACACCGATCCCAAACGCTACGGTGACGATAACGTCGTTGGTGTATCTGGTAAAAGCGTCCTTCGCTTCCATCGACGCAGAGAATTCCGGATGACTGTACAGATAGTCGACGAACTCTTGCGAACACCTCGACACCAGCTCGAACATAAATTTCATCTTGCTTGCTGTGAACGACGGGCTAAGTGTGTTCCTCTTCTCTCTCCAGCGTGCACCGCGCAACGAGAACACGTTTTTCCCGAAAATCGGATCGATCTGTTCGTTGACGAAACTGTGATGATCGGGGAAATGTTCGAAATTCTTCACGGCTATCTCTCTGATCAGCTCGGGATCCCTAATGATCACAACCGGCGTAGAAAAGTCCATTTGACCCAGATACCTCAGATTCGGATAACAATTGTACGAAAATGTGATGTAACTGGGAAGGGACATACGACGAATGAACAATCTCCACGCAGATCCGAACACTGGAATCGAACCGATATAGGGAACGTGCCTTTTTTTCCAATAACTGTGCTGCCAGTGTAACAAAGTGACAACTTTGACCAAAGCAACAGCGATCAAGGTGATCGCTAACGAAAGCTTAAACGAAAAGGGGAACGATGCTATCTCCATTGCCAGGAGGATGGATTACGGAGCGACTCTGTCTCTGCTAGCTAGGAGAAATGTTATAAATATGGGCGAATACATATACGGACTATATCCTCCATGAGGAACAGAGAAGGAGGGAGTACGTCTGTTACGTCAACTAAGTATGTGAACCAACTACGTTCTTCTTCATTGATATTTCTGAAAAGAAATATTTACAGGGAACACTGTTATCAATTCTTCGCGACATGTACACACAATGGAGATAAAAAAAATTAGTATCAGGGAATTGAAATGGTATTATCGTCGATAATTACGAAATTCCGCCTCGACAAACACTTGCGTATGAAAAAATTAATTTTCTCACACGATCCATCGTGTATACACTTTCTTTTATGTTTAATACTACACTTCTGTTTTTTTTTTTTAATCACAACAATTTACTCTGCCAATTTTTATGTGAATATTTTCAATTCTACTTCGAGAGATAAAATTCATGTTGAATAAAATATTTCGAATTTTTCTTTCAACGAAAAATAATATGTACAATTTTAAACAGTTAATAAAACAAAATACGACTGGAATGTGATCGAAGAAAAAGGAATTTTTTTCTTATTTTAAATTATTTATTTGTTTCGTATCAAACATGTAGATTCGGTGTTGTTCGATAGAAAACGAGTCACAAGAGATTTTTTGCACTTTCTCGTAACTGTGAATAGACACTTGATAAGAATCCACGCTGAACAGTAGAAAATAACCATGAAACGTCATTCACTCACGACCATATGCAATGATTCTATTCTCAACTCGTTTCCAACAATTTGCAAAACATATAGGAATAACCGGTCACGTTTGTATATGTACATATATGCATAATCTGACTACACTCGCACAATTATATCAATGACCGTGTAGAGCAGATATAGGAATAACCGGTCACGTTTGTATATGTACATATATGCATAATCTGACTACACTCGCACAGACTCATACGCGAACACAGAATTATATCAATGACCGTGTAGAGCAAAGCGAATTTACAGTTAGACCAGACTTGTTAACCTTCATTGGACGGCCTTTAACAAGAGAGATGTATTACAGCTGCTTTCGATGCAGAATCGTTAAACAGAATTCCGAGCAACAATAACAAACTCGAGGAATCCTTTTGCGAAAAGAACGTTATTAATTAACGTCCGTAAACAACCCGCTTGAACTTACTCGACATTACAGATTACTAATTATTTGTCATCGTTTCATATTTGTAGAAACTCGACTCTAGATTACGTCTTATCACTTATCAAACTTGAAAGCGACGAGAAAAACGACTTTCCCCGTTGTACATAATAAATTACGTTTACTGAATTATTTAACAAACGGTAAATCTAAACATACCGAAACTAATTTACGTGTTATAAAATGAGTAAGTTAGAATCACAAAGAACACTTAAGCGATTATCGTTGTAGCATGAAAATATCGTCAAGTATACCTAAGACACTCTTTTCTCTAGTCCAATCCAAAATCCTTTTTCCGGGGTCGGTATAAACGTATTTTTCTGAAACACCATAGGAATCTGCGTCTTTTCGATAGGCTTCAGGATAAATTTGTGCAAAAGCTGCACCATCAAAATTTTCGTCTCCATCATCGCGAAACGATCACCGATACATTTTCGTGGTCCAGCTCCGAAAGGTAGGTACGTGTAAGGAACAACGTTGCTCTTATTCTCCTCGCTGAATCGTTCAGGATCGAACTTCTCCGGGTCGGGAAAGTATTTCGGATCGTGATGCAACGCGTACACAGGTAGCCAAATTGTTTCACCTGGATACATGGTAGGGCTACCGTATCCAGGCTCTGCCGGAGGAAATTCGAACTTTCGCGTGCAAACTCGATCCATGAAAACTACTCCCGGATTCTTTCTAAGCGTCTCCGATACCACCATATCCATGTATTCCATTTTCGTCAGAGTTTCGTACGAAATCTCGCCGTTCCCTTCCTGCAAGCAACCATCTATCTCTTTACGCAGCCTCTCCTGTGCATCTGGACACAAAGCCAGTTCGTACGCCATGTAGCTCATCAAATTCGAAGTGGAATCGAGGCCAGCCAAGAAGAATATAAGTGCCTGAGAAACGATATCGTCTACGGTCATCTGATGCACGGTAGGTTTGTCTTTATCTTTCGCCTGTATCAACAGATTCAGCATATCCTGTCTAACGATACCATCCTTCTCACGTGCCTTCAAAGCCTCCAATATGACCGCGCGAAAAAAGTCCGTGGTATCACGCGGTATAAGTGTGATTCCTGTTATCTTGAACAAAGCCGGACATATGCCCATCAATGTGAGTTTCCCGACATTGCCGAACAGGCCGGAGAAAGCACTTTTTCCCTTTCTGTAGAACTCGTTATCGCGATCCTTCAAAGAATTCACACTCACTCCGAAAGCAACGGTGGCGATCACGTCGTTAGTGTATCTACCGAATGCGTCTTTCGCATCTAACGAGGAGAATTCCTCCGGATGATCGTACAAATAATCGACAAATTGTTGCGAACACTTCGACACCAGCTCGAACATGAACTTCATTTTATTGGCCGTGAACGTCGGCGTGAGGATGTTCCTCATCTCCCGCCAACGTTCACCCCGCAGCATGAAGACGTTTTTCGAGAACAGAGGCTCGATGTCCTCGTCGACGAACGCTTTGTGATCGGTGAAATGGTCGAAGTATTTCACTGTTATCTCACGGATCAATTCGGGATCGCGAATTACCAAATTCGGCAAAGAAGAATTCATCGTTCCGATGTACCTCGCGTTCGAATAAGAATTATAAACGAGCTCGCTGTACTCGATAAATGTTATTTGACGAAGCAAAAATTTCAAAGCTGGTCCAAGCACTGGCACTGGTTTAATATACGGCACATTGTGGTTTTTCCAGTAATTCTGTTGCCGATGGAGCGAGGCCAAGAATTTGAATACTATTATCGTGATAAAAGTGATCACCAATAAACTAAACGTCGTTGTGGACGACAGAATCTCCATCTTGCAGTCCCGACCGAGAGTAACTGTCGTTCGTGACTAACAAGTTCCTACATATATATGAGCGAATATATATATTACACATACGAAGTTTATCATTGTGAGTACAGTAGAAGAAGAGGGAATATACAAAAGAGAGTCGTGTGTTATATTAGATAAGTGATACCACGTTGTATTGCGCTACAACGTGGGTTTCTGTTTCATCTGTATTCTTCAGAGTAGAAATAACTCAAGAAGCGTGATACGACCAATTAAAAAGGATAAACGATAAAAAGAACGACGCTGAAGGAAGAACACATGCGTGTTGATCTTTTTCTTAACGATTAGCGAAATTACGAAATCACACAGTTCCGTGAAATTAATCACGTTTGATATCCTGAAACGCATCTATGTAATTATAAAACGAAACAAACGGTGGAAGTAAAACGAATTTCCAATGTACACGGAACAAAAAAAAACGAACACAAAGATAGAAGCAAAAGGAAATAGAACGAAAACAAAAACGAAGAGAGAATTTTATTGAAATTCAAATGATCATGATTGTCGCGAGTCGAATTTTATTAATCGCAAACATCGCAATAATTCCATTGAAACCATGTTTATTGGCTTTATTTTATCCAACAAACCAAGAGAAACCACTACCCCTTAAGAATACAATATAAATTGCGAAAATAATAACAACAGTTATAAAATAAGAAATGATATAATTAACGTTCGATCTAATCCTCCCTCTTCTCCAATGTAATCCAAAGCCCGTCTTCCGGAACCAACGTAAAAGTACCCTTCTTATACACAGGTGGAATCGACGTCCTTTTGTTCGGTTTTATAAGAAATTTATGCAACAGATGAACCATCAAAATCTTAGTCTCCATCAATGCAAAACGATTGCCGATACATTTTCGAGGACCTACTCCAAAAGGTATGTACACGTAAGGATTAACTTTGGCCTTGTTCTCCTCGTTAAATCGTTCAGGATCGAACTTCTCCGGATCGGGAAAGTACTTAGGATCACGATGCAACGAGTAAATAGGGAACAGGAGACCGTCGTTTGGATTTACAGTGACACCCTTGTAACCAGGTCCTGCTGGTGGCAAATTGAACTTCTCTAAGCACAGTCGATCTGTTATTAACGACGGTGGATGCAGTCTAAGCACCTCCGATACTACCATCTCCATGTACTCCATCTTCGACAGAGATTCGTACGAGATTTTTCCGTTTCTCTCGGCCAAATAGCAATCAACTTCTTCTCTCAGCCTCTGCTGAACGTCCTGATGCAAAGCTAGCTCGTAAACTACGTAGCACATCAAGGTAGAAACTGTGTCGAAACCGGCCAAAAAGAAGATGAACGCCTGAGCAACGATATCGTCGATGGCCATCTGAGCACCGGGTTCCCTCGTGTCTCTGGCCTGCAATAGAAGATGAATCATGTCTGGTCTAACGATACCCTGTTCTTCTCTTGCCTGCACAGTTTCAGAGATCACTTTCGAGAAAAACTTGGACGACGCAGGGCTGAGAAACGTGAATCCGGCCATTCTCATCAGGCGCGGGCATGCACGGAGCAACATGAACTTCATGAGTCTCAATGTACCACTGAACCTCGACACGTCGATCCCTCTTTCGTAAAACTCGTTCTTCGGATCTTTCATCGAGTTCACGCTTATCCCGAAAGCTGACGTGGCTATCACGTCGTTCGTGTACCTCGTAAAAGTATCTTTCAGCTCTATCATAGAGCACAGTCCCGGATTGGCGTGTAGATAACCGACGAAATCGTGGGAACATTCGGCAACCAGGTCGAACAAGAACTTCATCTTATTGGCGGTAAAGGACGGGCTTAGCGTGTTCCTCATTTCCCTCCACTGATCACCTCTCAATGAAAACACGTTCCTCCCAAAAATTGGATCCATATCCTCGGTGACGAAACTTCGATGGTCCGGGAAATGACCGAAACTCTTAATGGCCACCTCTTTGATCAATTCTGGATCCCGTATGAGCACGGCAGGTGTGCCAAAATCTAACAACCCGATGTACCTTACGTCGGGATCATAATTGTAGATGAATTCGCAGTGATCGTGGAATGTTGCACGACGGAGAAAGACCGTCCACGTAATTCCAAGAGGTAGCCTCGTTTTCACGTATGGAACACCGCGTCTCTCCCAATATGTAGCATATCGATACCCCATCGAAACGAGCATAATTAAACCGATGGTGATTAAGGTAATCACCAACAACTGGAACGTAGTGAAAGATAATACCTCCATCGTTACAAAGACACGTTACAAATGACGGTAAACCACTGAGAATACATGTAAATGTTGGCAAATACTTCTTTATAAAGGCAGCGGAATAAAGAGGGAAGGCAGCAATTTTTTCAGGAGCCCCGGCAAACGTCTATGGATAAGGGGGTATTTATCTCAGATTTTCAGATAACAAATATTTTTCAAGATTTCCTTTCGTAGATAAAGCCTTTTTGAAAACAGTATTAGCTTGAATTTTATATTATGATAGATACGGAAATCAATTAATTCCGTTATTTTCAGTTATCAGATATAGAGGACATTTACCTTTGCGTATCGAAGATCGAATCAGATATAAATTATCGATCGAAAAAAAAAAAGAAAAGAAAAAAAAATGATAACTCGGGGAACATTTCTTTGCGGAACTACTCGATATTAACTTTTTTGTACCTGCTTAGTCCTTCAAGTTAATGTAAACGATAATTTTAATGTCTTCATTTTTTTTTTTTTTTTTTTTCGAAACTTAACCGAGCTTTTATTAGTAAATATGCACAACTGAACACATGAAAAAGAAAGCATTTAAATAATATCCATAAGTATGTATAATATTTGGAATCGGGACAAGTTTACAGTAAGTAATAGAGTAAACTCTGCTTAGTCCGTGATACTTTTTCATTCATCTCTAACAAAAATATGCTCAGACTCACTTTAGTTAAAGGAAAGAAAACAAGTTCTAGTTTATATTGCGGTAAAAAACTCGGTCTGTTGAAGTTAGTATGTATAATTGAGCTTTTTCTGTTCGAGGAGAGCATTATTTGTATAATTTTTCATGCTAATTATAGACGATTACTTGTTTATGTATTTTAAAAAGTAGATAGAATATTAATAATACATGACACTTTAACGAGTCCTAATCTTAAAATTATCATACAGAAAAGCATCAGTGCCATTTTTTTCTTATAAAAAGTGACTAAATTTTCTTCGTTCTTTTTATGTCTGTGCCTATGTTTCTCATTGCACTGTTTGAGAAAAACTGAAAATAAATACCAGAAATAATGTTTCCTTATATTTCAAACAAGTTTTTATTCTTTTAATGGTAACTTTTTAGTGTCAGTGTCGTCACACTTTCTCGCAACCATAACGGAGCGAAAGGGTAAATTTTCACAATCAGCAGTTTATCAACTTTCGATGTAAAAATAAGTAACTGATGAACAGAAACTGTCACAGAATAACAAGAGTATTCCGTAAAAATTTAACGCTGCATTTTTTTTTTTTTTTTATTAAATATAATTAATAAAATTCTGTTAATCTATTATTTATTCGTATGATATCCGACTTGTCGTTACATTCTCGACTCACTTTCGATACATGTTAAGAGAAAAATTCTAAAACTATCACGGACTTACCAGAGTCGATCCTACGTGAATAAATACACTATCAAATAATATTCCGATAAAAAAAAAAAAAAAAAAGTTCATAAGCTTACTGAAATTTTTCACAAAATTCTGACGGACACATAAAATGCAAAATTGTCGGTTGGAATATCGTCAAGTGCAAAAATGAAATATCATTACGCTGCTTTAATAATTTTTCCGCGTTTCGACGATATTTCAACAATTCTACATATATAAATTAATATTCATGGCATTACGAAAACAAGCACTATCAATTCTAGTCACTTTTAACAATATTATCAAATGCAATCACTTACCAATAAAGACGAAGATCTGATGATGTGAGTACCGTAGCAACATCGAAATGGAAATAGTCTGAAACAATCAGAATTGAGCTTCATACTCGATGTTATTACACAGAAAAAATTCTGCATGAAAAAGTGAATAAGAAAATTTAGCGTATCATATTTATGATATTACAATATGAATAAAACATAAAAATACAAAATATCGTGATCGATGGTGGGGCATTCTTTTCTAACAGCGACAACATATTCGATCGAATAATTATTCAGGTAATTTTTTCATTTAGATAATTAATCGTTTAAATAATATTTCGTACTAGTTTCTAATTTACAATTTTTAGTTCAAATAAACTACCGTGATATTTGTTTATACTGTAGGAAATTCCAATTAGCGTAGAAAATTAGCGTAAGATTTTTTTTGCAGTTTGGGGTAAAGCAGAAATTTCAACGGGTAAAATGTGTCGGGAAATTTTAGCCCAGAGCGTAGAAATTTGAATAATTTTGTCCGCCAGAAACAAAATATCGAAGAAATGAAATTTATTATTTTGTAAAAGGAGAACTGCAATAAAGACATGATGCGTGATAAATTGCAAGCCGAGTGGTCGCACTCGGTTACCGGGTTGAGAGCGAATAGTGCAATTGAATTGCGAACGATTCGGATTGAACTAGCACCTGACACCCCCGAGATAATTCACTATTTGCTATGGGCAACCTTGGTAACGGAAACGTTTAATCGTACTTTGCAGATGTGTCGATGTTATTTACGAGAAATCTGATAAAAATAAAACTAGTCTGAACGCGATATTCTGACAGGAATTTACTCTCCTGCGAGATATGGACACAAATTCTTCCAAGTATTCTTCCTTTTGTTTTTACCCCAATGAAAATAGACCGATTACGTACACTTTTATTAATGAACAATCTAGTGCAAAATAGAACAATCAGATGCGATTTCATTTTCTTCTTTCAAACTGTATTAATGCTTTTCTTTATTTTTTTTATTTAATTTAAGCTGCTAAAAAAAGTTTTCAGTTTGAATATTTATTAATTAAGTTTGATCTAATAGCAATTTTTCTTCGTTTCAAATAATTGTGCTTATCTGAGAAATGTGAGAATAACCAGCATGTTAAATATTTATCGTAAAATAGCAATAATGTGGTGAAAAATTAAACATGTACAGAAAAGAAGAAATAAAGTTGAAGTAACAATGTTTCAATACTGGGATATAATGGTAAAAAAAAATATTAACAACCCTAACAGGCTTTCGAAACAGTAGAAATAGAGCATTATTCCGTTACTTTTGTATCTCGACGGTAAAGAATTTCCGAGAAAGATTTATTTTTCCAAAATTTATCCACTTTTCGAAAATTCTTTGCCAGCAAAATGTAGGACATGAAAAACCGCAAAACTTTGTAAGTATCCGCGATAATATGAAAAACTCAGAATTTCTTTAGAGGGGATGTTTTCACCCCTAAGATCGTTTCATTGCAGAAACAAAAAATGGTTTCGTTATTAACATCAATTGAACTAAATTTCTGCGAAGTTTCGAATTGTTTTGAATTTTTACCCTTATCATTTTTCTACCAAATTAAATAATTTATTCGAGATCTATGTCACGCGAAGCAAAGATTTTTCATTCGAAATCTGAGAAACAACGCATATCGACTTGCACTTTAGTGTACATAAACCCACGATGTAAAAAGGAGAAAATCTTGTGAGAAAAAAGAAAGGAAAACAAGTGCAGAAGAAAAAAAGGAGATATAGAAAAGAATAGTATTTTAAACTGCATCATGTTGCAACATAGAATAGACAATGTCTTGTGCACATGACAGAGAAGATATGGGATAATGCATAGATGACAACAGTCCTGTACACGTGACTTTACGGCGGGTTGACCAAGGGTAATTCAGGTAGCACCCTAACCACTGAAGTAACATTCACGTGTTGTAGCACGAGATTCATCCGTCTCCCTTCTCAACCACAGACTACATTTGAACCATTAGCAACAACGTTGTATGTATGTAAAATATAGCAATGCATCTCGTCAAAAGAATGACAACGCGTTTTTTTTTTTAATTTAGCACAATTATCGTCGAATATTTTCCGTGGAAATAGAACACAATGGAACTTGAATATACTACACGAGATGCAATAAATTAACGTAATAAAGAATGATTTTATGTGAAACAGTTTAAAATGAAAACGATATCGGATTTTGTATATACACTTAACTCTTTTTACGCGTGAAAATTCTAATTACAAGTGAACATGAAGTATGATTGATATTTGAACAATAAAATAATGATACAATTTTATATGTGTGTATATTAATGTTGAAAAATTGTTATATGCAAAAATTGCATGATTTCGAGAGTTGCGTTAGGTAAAATGTGTACTTTTTTTTACAGGTGTGAATACGGTTCGGAAATTTTGAGGCCAACTTTTTTCTTTTTGAATGTATTATTGTAATTTTATGGTAAAATTTGAAAAAATGTTAATTTCTGAACTTCAAGTTAAAAATTCAATATCAACGAAGACTTTGATGGGCAAAGCGAAATATGTATCTCGTTAACTATTGAGGATCGATAATTGTTCATACTTTTCTATTAAGAAACTAACATTTTTTCGAATTTTGTCATAAAAAGTACAACAATACGTTAAAAGAAAAATGTTGACCTTCAATCTTTACACATAACAATTTTTCAACCAATGCATAGTTTAGAAGTTATTCAGGTGCACGAGTTAGGTGGTTCACACTGTACATAATATAATGCACAATGTGTCAAAAGTTGTATGGTTGCATGAAAGACATAACATGGTAGCAACAATTTCTTCGCGTCGAGATTTAACCCTTTAGGTACTATGCGCCTCTATAGTGGCTTTCCGCTAGGCGATCTTTTGAAACGAAACGCCACTATAGTTGGTCTCTTCTTTACCTCGCATTGGAAGCCGTCTATTGATATTATATTGCTAGGGTTACTTCTAATTTTTTACATATAAATAAATAAAGGAATCGTAATTTATTCAGCTGAAATACATAGTCGAATATCTCAGGAACGGTGGGTGTTAGGATAAATGTATCTTATAGCCTTTTTATACTCAAAATTAATTATAAAAAATTGGACATTCCATTTAAAAAAAAAAAAAAAAATTGACTTCTGGATTTCCCCTATATCTCCATCTGCAAACAAACTATTGCTACCATGTTATGTATTTTATCAATATACAACTTCTGTAAGTAATGTTTTTGCTTGTTTCTTAATATAATGGAGATATTTGGGATGGATAGAGTTGGTGTGTCACCCGACATATGTGTATAGTTTTAACAAGTAAATTTAATTGATAATCTTGCAAATATACCTTCTAATATTTGAAAATTTCTTCTAGTAAAATTATTCATGCATAAAGTGATTGGCTTTTCACTATATTCATTGTGAGTATCTAGATATGAACTATATATAGACTGCTACACAATGCATTGCATTTGAATCATGGTTAGCAGTATGCAATATTACTCATTTGTTCGCTCGGCGTAAACCCATTAAACGCGAGTGGAGTTATTCGTTGGTCCGTATATGATCCAATCACTTCCTAACACCCGGGGAATAACCCGAAATTTCACAATCCATCTGGCATACATGGTGTTTATATTGAAATGTAGCTACTAATAACACATCGACACGAATCACTTATTCGATTACGAAGCAAAAATTATTCGTTAATAAAAAAAACTGTATACAGAATAACATTTGCTTGCTAAAAAGGAAATTAACTGTAAATTGAATATTAAGTTTCACGATTAAAATCCTCGTTTTGTGTATCGATTACAACTGAAGCGGCTGTTGACGGATGTAATAGTCACTAGTAATTTAAGTTGATCCAAAAGTCTTGATGGTCATTATGATCTTTTATTGGATGTGGTATAGCGTATTTGAGAACAATTTGATACAAAATCACCGACTTGGGACCTCTGTAACGAATATGATGCCTCTAATAACGTTGATTTATACCCGACAGTACAACTCCAAGGGGATCATAGGATGTGAAGGCACAAGGGGTTGGAAAGTTATACGGGGGTTACCTCACTGCGTGGTTACTTTGAATTGATTGCCATATCCTTTTACGCGTACTGAGTTGTCATGTGGTTACATGTGATACCATTCCCTTGACAGAGTGGAATATATCCAGATCGAAAACACGTAGCGCATGAAACTAAATCTAATTTACGCTTCCAGAACATTCTAGAGTCATATTTATTACAGATAATGTTCGTGATACCGTAAAGCACAATTATAAAAGAATGAAAAATTGATACTTTGGTTTCATATAACAACAAGTATCAGCCTTACACGAAGACAACGAATTTCAATGTTAATTGTAACTATTTGCATTTACAAAGTTACTAGCGGGATGAAGTAAGATATTCAATTTATCAGCAATAAATATTAAAAATCACATACAATTATTATGTATCCAACTTTTTGAAGCTTATTATTCTATGTTTGTACTAAAAAGTATACTTACGAAAATTATCATGATGACAAATGCAGCAAGATATGTAATTCTGGGCATCCACATATTTACAAATCGATAATGCTCTCCAGTTATCACGTTTCTGTGCAATAAAATTAATATAATTGATTACAGCTCTCACATTAAATTACATAAAAGAACAAAGAAATAAATTTATTTACCGTAAAAAACCTTGATTATCTTCATGTTCTGCCAATGTCTTAATACTTGCCATCAATAAATCATCGTACCCTAAGAATTCATCGAGTATTAATCTTGAAAAGTCATCGCCAAAGCACTTATCGTTAACAGGATCCAAAGTAACAATTTTTACAGGAATGTTTAATCTTTGTCGTGCTACAGGCGATAATCTCAAAAAACCATATTCTAATGAATATTCTACGATGTAACCATCATCTGAAAAATAACGATATATTTATCAGAAGTAAAATGAATAAGACAAAAAGTAAAATCATAATTATTAACACTTTCGTTCTCAAATTAAATGTGAATGCTATTATAAGATCCTTTAATATTTATGATATAACTATACCTGTTCTAACTTCAGAACTCTGCTCTTTCAAAGGTTGAATAATATCTTCTTTACTAGACTTATTTGTATCTTGTCCCACAGTATTATTTTGTACATTTGTTAGTGGTACTATCTTTTCATCTGATGTCTGGAATGTTGATTAATTATTTATTAATAGATTAATACAAAACATATATAACATGTTCAAAGTTTATTTAGTCATTTGTATTTACTTCTTTACTATCTACATTCACTTCATTCCAGAGTTTTGTAGATAATAGAGAGCTTGTTGTGGTATTACTTATGTTTAAATTTGGATCTTGTTCTCCTTCAGACATAGTAGCACCTCCAATAACTACATCTTCCTCAGATAATGTTATGTTATCACTTCCTTCATTTGACATATTAGCAGTATCACGCTCCTCATCAACAGTAGATGGTTCAATATTGATAAACCTGTGGAAAAACAATTAAATAAAATAACAAAAAATAATTAATATTTAATGGTGAAAATAAATATCAAAATTTTATTATATAACATACAGTCTTACCCATCTCTAGTTAATATTCCTAAAGCACTAGTTAAATCATCAACTTTTTCTTGTCGTAATTTTTCTTCTTTCGCGTAACTTTTTTCTATACTATAATCCTCTCTTCCATTTCTAAGTATTTCAACTCTTAATATACCATCTCGAGGCCAATCATCTCTTATATGTTCTAGACAGTTTGTCGGAGTTCGTGAAAATACTATGTGAATATAAGCCAACACAAAAAATGCTACTATAGCCTAAAATTTTATAATTTAGAATTAATTTGTGTTAAGATACTTTAGTAAATAAATTAATAAGTTTGAAAATATAATTACCTTTAATAAAACTATAAATTCTATAAATCTTCTGACAGGCCTTGGAAATGTCCTTGCATAAGTTAATGCAGCCTTAACAAATATTGCATGAAACAATCTATCTCGTACATTAACTAATGGGTTCTGATTATTATTATTCCTAGCAGTATTCATATTGTTATTACTTAAGACTGATCGAGTTGAACTACTTGTATTACGAATATTATGTAGAGCTGCACCGTTCTGATTATTCAATATTAAAATTGCAGCACCATCCACTTGTGGCATCTTAAATGTTATATAATATTTGTTTTCAACAAATTGATGCAATAGCTAATAATTTGTACTCATATTGTTTTCATGTATGAAATTCTTAAAGAAGTACCTATACATGTTGTATATGCACATTTCTAAAGGAAAAGAATTCCTATATATCCTGAAACATATAATAATATTTAAATTACTGTAATTTGTATTCTAAAATTCTTATTTGTAAAGTACACTTTACTTAATATCTTCATAAATTTATAATATGCATTTTAAAAGGCTTTTTAATACGAATTTCATAAATATAATTAGCATTTCTGCATATTTATCGCATATACATAAAATAGAATTCTATTTTAATTTATATATTACAAATTATGAATGTTAAATTTATAATTTTAAATTACTATTGTACCCAACGTAAAACATAACCTATAGCACAAGCATTACATTCAGCATAACCTGTTTTGCGCTTAATTATAAATAAATAATAACGATTAAAAATTACTAATACGTTGTAAAAATAGCATTTATTTTTACTTTCATTGAAAATGATAAATAAATTATTCATACAAAGGAATATTTTGTTACGTAATTAGTATTAAAAAGTTACACATTACAAACAGATTTTAATAGTATTATTTGTTTTGTATTTTTTATAAATATATATCTTTCTAAATTAATCATTATTCACCGGACGTGACATTTCACAGCTGGCACATGAAGTAGTAAATTTTTGAGATACAAATCAATCATATCGTACCTTCTTTAAGACGTGAACGTTATATTATAACGTTATATTTCTGATGTTTTATTGTTCTGCTTTGTGTCACTATAAATGATAGCAAATTACTAGAAATACAGATTGGAAATATTAACAAATTTGATTCTCGTCAAATTGTCACTTCATCATCATATGTTTGGATATTCGACAGCTCGTATATAGAAGTCCCTAACTGTTACAATATCGCCAACATTATAATGCAAGTTTAAAGAAAATCATTAATTCAAAAAGTTTCTATCTCTTAACGATTTTTGTTGGAACTTTGTTGCTGATTAGCCAATACAATAATCCAACCAACGAGATAAATGCTTAACAGTACAATAATTTTAAATTCAAATAAAATATCCAAGTGATAAAAGTTACTACAAGAAAATAGAAAGTTTTAAATTTTAACAAATATAATATTTTCCAAACAAGTATGACGATAATATAATAACAAGGCATTATTAAAAACATAATTTATAATTTTATATAAACAAAAATGTATAAATTATTTTTAAGTAAATAT
>NW_017100509.1:3528007-3529946 GCF_001263275.1 Habropoda laboriosa | reverse complement strand
TTAACAACAGAAGTTACTTATTTACGACAATTAGAAATTTTAATGGAGGTATCCTTTGTTCATATTTATTATATGTACTTAATAATATTTAAAGTATTATAATATTAAGAACAAAATAAGACACATTTAAATATGTCAACATCTTTTCAGTATTTCATACAACCTATGTTTAAAAGAAAATTACTTGACCACAGTTTACTTTCAACAGTATCTGAAAATATAAAAACATTGTATAATGTTAGTGGAGAATTGGTAAAAGAATTAAAAGAAGATCCACAAAATATTGCAGGTGCATTTTATAAACTTGCTCCATTTTTTAAGTTATATTCTGTTTATGCTTATGATTATGAGCAAGTTTTATCCTTACTACAGGTACATTTTATTACATTAATTTATTAGTCAAAACTTATGTCTATACAAAAAAATGTCTCATTTTAGACTAAACAAGAAAATGATCTTCCATTCAAAGATTTTATTAATAATCAAGAAACAAGACCAGAAGTTGGTAGAAAATTACCTTCATTATTAATTACACCAATACAAAGGGTACCTAGATATAAATTACTATTACAAGAAGTCTTACAACATACACCCAATAAACATAAGGAATATAATCTCCTACAAGGTAACTATGAAATGAGAATTAAATCTGTTTATAGCATAAAACAGTATTATTTCAACGTATAAATATTGTTTTTATAGTATGTTTAGTAGAAGTTGAAAAAGCTGCAAGACATATAAATACTTTAATTGAACAACATGAAGAAACACAAAACTTATTGAAACTCCAAAAATGTATTGTAAACTCAATTAATTTGGTAAAACCTGGTAGAAAATTAATTAAACAAGGAGCATTAATGAGAGTGTCCAGACGCGGAAGTTCTACATATAGAAGATATTTCGTTCTTTTAAATGATATTTTATTGTATTGTAAAGGTGATCCACAAAACTCATTAACTATATGTTGCGTTTTACCATTAAATAAGTGTAAAATTGAATCTGTTTTGAGTGGAGGATTGTTTCGAGTTACTTGTTTAACTGAAACGCTTTTACTCTATTCTGAAAAAGATGATAGCAATTTATGGATGGAAGCAATACGAAATTCTATAAAAAAGGTATTAAAAGATGATATCTTCTGCTATGTAAATATTATAATTAATAACTAATTTGAATTATGTAATTATTTTAGTATGCAGAATGTAGACAAACTTTAAGAAAAGATAGCAGTTCAAGGAAACCACTAAGACATAATAATCTTAATCTATTTCCATCTGAAAATATACCAATAGTTGCTGGCAAACGAAAAAGACCAAATGAAGAAACTGAGGTTTATATCACATATTTCACTAATTTTAAAACATATTTCTGTACTCTAATAAATTCTAAACAAATGTTAAATTATCAGATTAATTTAGATGGATCAAGTATAATGTATCTCAAGAAAGACAATGAAGCAGATGCAGATATGCAATCAGAAAATAATTGTTTACTACTGTTAAGGAAATTTAAAAGATTTAAAAATAACAATAATTTTGAACATATTAAGTCTTACAAACAAAATATCTATTATGTAAGATTCAGTATCAAGTTGTATAAATATAAGAAGGTTGATTACTATATTAATTCATATGGATTTTCTTTTTTACAGGATATTACAGATAAAGAAAATGTACACTTTACAGAACGTAATTCATCACGTTTATCTTCTATTCCTTCTACAAATTTGAAAGAAGAACCATCAACATTTAAATCTATCAGTGAATTCTTCTTATCCCTTGGTTCATCTTTGAAAGAATTCTTTAAATTTAGATGATATAGTTTTGTATAATTGATAACACAATTGATGCAATTACAAAATTTTAAATTTAAATATTTATTCTTTGGCTGTCCATGTAAAATAGAAAGCTATAAATAATGTTGTGTGATGTTTATACATTTA
>NW_017100509.1:3526945-3527952 GCF_001263275.1 Habropoda laboriosa | reverse complement strand
TAATATAATTAGTTTCTGTTAATATGAGTAAAGATATTCTGAACTAGAATAAAAATCCCTAGATTAAACTATGCGAAGGCATGACCGATACCTATGTATATACAAATGATAAGCGAATCGAATTTTTTATCATATAATTAACAAAGTATCATTTCTGATCCAGGTAGGATAGACCTTTAAGTGTGTAACCAAAGATAAGAAAGATAATAAAAGTACGTAAGAAAGATAAAGAATAGATAACACGAAATAAGTACCATACGTTTTACGTTAGGCTATTCAAACAGAAAAGGGCTATATTTGCTTAAAAAGTACTTTGTCTCACACATATATGTTATTAATATATTCAAAGACTTTTTGTTTTTAAATTTGTTTATTAAGACATGTATAAGATTCAAATAAATTTTATGGAAGGTTATGTTTATGTTATTTAATAAAAATAATCTACAAAAATACATGACAAAAGAATATCTTCAAAATTACATACATTTTTATATTTAAAGAGTAATTGAGGAATAGTATATTAAACAAAAAAATACAAATGAAATATTAAAAATGTATTTTTCTTGATAAAAATATACATATGGTAGAAAACATTTAGTATAATAAATGTAGTCACATGTTAGGAGAAAATTATTTTTCTATTTATAATCCTTGGTTATACATTTACAAATAAAGTATGACAGTTACAAACTATTTGCATACAATGCATACATATTAGAATTAAATTTTTGTTTTTTAAGCATATGTTATACACATATAATATCATTATGTATATTTATTGTGATAGGATATATTCAAAAATTGCACATATATTTACATACATTATAATTATTCTTAAACTTCTAAGAATTGCAAAATTAATTCATACATATATATGGATACATACTTTTTCAATTTGTATAAATGAATACATATGTATGTTATGTTTTCATTGTAGCTTAAATATAACAAAAAGTAATGTTGATTTAATATTTTTTATTTGGAATTTTGAGAAAAATGAAAACAAT
>NW_017100509.1:3519099-3526854 GCF_001263275.1 Habropoda laboriosa | reverse complement strand
TTGCAAACAAATAATATTTTAAATATGAATGGTATAATACCTGAAATGGAACAAATTATCAGTCAACTCGAAAGAGGGACTGTGGTAACAAAATTTTTTTCAAGGAAGAGACCAGAAAAAAAGACTCTTATGATACGCAGAGAAACTAGACAAATTGTATGGTCAAGGAGTGCCACATTTAGACCTTTTGATGGTTCAGGTAAAAATATTTTAGCTCTTAAATATAATTAAAAATTGTTTTGTAGTAACTTAACATTATTCTAAGTTTCAAATGAAGCATTACAAAATTTTCATTTGCTGATTGTGACACATTTTACAAACATTAATTGAGAAAGGATAAGAAGAGTAGTAAACTTACATTTTTAAATATCCAGAAATTATTTGTTTGGTAACAGTGCAATTGAAATAAATTTCCACCTAACATTTTAGGCACACATTTTACATGGTTATGAAGATATATCTACAGCAAAAATGGGCAAAATATTATCTGAGGATACTAGTTGTAGGTCAAAAACCTGAAGGAAAGGTCCTTGTGAATAATGTATATGGGTGAGTTCATGATAAAAATACAACCTAAATCAGTTAATGACTTGCATTTAATAAGCTTTTATGTATGATATTTAATTAATGTACGTTTTTTTCTGGCCTGATTCTTGTCCAATTTGATATTAAATTGAATATTTATATGCATATCCTTAGTGGACATTTCCTTCATTTTTGGTCTACAAACAAATGTGCCCATAGATACTGTTGATATATTGGATCAGCCCTATTGGATATCATGGGTATTTCATTAAAAACAAAACTATTATGTAATTGTTATATACTGATTGTATATATTACAGCAAAACATTCATACAGTACATATTAATTGGGAAGATATTTTCTAAAACTACTTCCATTTTCTCAAATGCTTAATATTTAAAACCATTTTTGCATTTTATGTTAATATACAATATATTGTATATATTTGTAGCATTTACAACACACACAGTGTTATATGTTTGTATTGAATATACACAGGTCATTTGAAAAGTTCTCAGAATGTAATGGAAAGACAGCTTATATTGTTTCAAATTATTTTTATTTTTCAATATAATCCCCTTTAACATCAATGCACTTGGACCAACGATATTCTGAAACCATTACATTATCACGAAACGTCGTTTCGTCTGGATATACAAAATATTCATCAATGACTTCCTTAACTTCCTCATCTAACAAGAATTTCTTTTCATCAAGGAATTTTTTCAACCATGGGAACAAATGGAAATCAGAGACAACTAAATCTGGCAAACAAGATGGATGTGGCAATAAATTCTACTTTAATTCGTTGATTTTTGCCATATGTATGGGGATGTGCATTTGAATTCACTTCTGATCAATTGTTAGGAGATGTGGCACAGAATATAGAAGCATATTTGTTCAAATAACAGTATATGAAATATTATATAGTAGAATGATTTGAGGTATTATAGTTATTCATATCACAAATGAAAATCTCTGATAAACTAAAAATTTTTAAATTCCTACAGTCATCTTTACTTCATTCTGAGAACTTTTCAAAAGACTCATGTATTATATACAATATATTGTATACATGTACATATATAGATGTTACAAATAAATTTTGTGTCTTTTGATTTTAGTTGAAATAAGAGAAATCAAAGAAATTAAAGTGGGAAAACATTCAAAGGATTTTGAAAAATGGCCTGAAGATGCAAAGAGAATAGAAAATCTTAGGTGCTTTGTTGTATATTATGGTTCTGAATTTCGTCTTAAAACACTTTCAATTTCTGGTATGTATGTTTTTATTATCTACATAAATGTTTAAGCTACAATTTAACATGTGTCCATTCCTACATATTCGTTTTAGCACTCAGCGAAAAAGAATGCGAACTTTGGGTAAAAGGATTACGTCGCTTAGTACAAGACACTATAAAAACTCCTTATCCTTTACAAGTTGAAAGGTGGCTAAGAAAAGAATTTTATGCAATGGAAAATTCGAGAGAAACGTAAAAATTCATATTTTCATATATACACAAGCGTGTGCGTGCGCACGCGCGTGTGTGTAAAATTGTAACTTTACTAATTGATAGACGTTTAATTTAACATCCAATATTTTACAGGGTTACATTGAAAGATATAAAAGCATTTTTACCTAGAGTTAATTGTAAAGTAGCAACAAATAAACTTAGAGAACTTTTTCAAGAAATAGATACAAGAAACAGAAACGAACTTGGTTTTGATGATTTTGTTGTACTTTACCATAAACTTATGTTTGATCAAAATGTACGTTCTAAATTTATTAACATTGCTAGCATGTACATATTTTAACATAAATTTGATGTCCTGTTTATATAAATGTGTTACACATTTTTTTTTTATTTTTATAGAATCTTACAGATTGGAGTAAATTGCTAACTTATTCTAAAACAGGACAGATTGTTACTGTTCAAGATTTTCAAAATTTCTTAATAACTGAACAGCAAGATTCTTTAGGAAATAAAGAAATTGTAGTATCATGTTTTATTAGAGATTATTTACAAGATCCTCAAAGAGATGTACAAGAGCCACATTTTACATTTTCGGAGTTTATCGATTTCTTATTTTCAAAACAAAATTCTGTTTGGGATTCAAAGTACTCTCGAATTTATCAAGATATGTCTAAACCACTTGCTCATTACTGGATAGCTTCATCGCACAATACGTAAATATATAACTGTTTTTTATTTGTAAAGAAAAGACTATACTTAAAGTAAGTAAGTCATTTATTTAAATAAAATATTCTTATAGATACTTAATGGGGGATCAAATTAGCAGTGAAAGTAGTTGTCAAGCTTATATTCGTGCATTGAGAGCTGGATGTAGATGTATAGAACTTGACTGTTGGGATGGACCAGATGGAATGCCATTTATTTTTCATGGGCATACACTCACTACAAAAATTAAGTTTTTGGATGTCATCAAAACTATTAAAGAACATGCTTTTGCCACTTCTGAGTAAGTATAAGTAAATATATGTTTAATTATTGTTTATATAATTTAAATATGAATATATTTTTCATACAGTTATCCTGTCATTTTATCCATTGAGGATAATTGTACATTACCTCAACAACGTAAAATGGCAATTACAATGCAAGAAATATTTGGCGATATGTTATTAGTTCAACCTGTAGATAAAAACGAAACTTGTTTGCCATCGCCATATGTACTCAGAAGAAAAATTGTATTGAAACATAAAAAATTGCCGGATGGCGTTGATGAAACTTCATTTCTTATTCGAAACGATGAAAGTAGACAAGAAATGGATCTTAGAAATACAGTAAAAAATGGTATTTTATATCTTGAAGATCCTGTTGACAGAGAGTGGAATCCACATTTTTTTGTATTAACACAACAAAAGTTATTCTACACAGACACATTTTCTAGAACTCAGGAGACTGAACACGATGATGATGAAGAAGGTGTAGTTCGACGACCGAGTGATGTATGTATACATTAGCAATGTAGTCTGAATGAATGGTACTTTGTTGAATTTTATTCTTGATTATAATTTAGGGAGTACCAAATGACGAGTTACATTTTGGAGAAAAATGGTTTCATGGTAAACTAGCAAGAGGAAGAGAAGAAGCAGAAGAATTACTACGGCGTTACTCACATCTTGGTGATGGCACTTTTTTAGTTAGGCAATGCGTTACATTTGTAGGTGATTATTGCCTTTCCTTTTGGCGCAAAGGAAAAGTAAATCATTGCCGTATCAAACTCAAGCAAGAAATGGGTCAAACGCAATATTATCTTATTGATACAAATTGTTTTGATAGTTTATATAGTTTAATTACGCATTACCGTAATCATCCCTTAAGAAGTCAAGTAAGAATAAATAAAATTTAGAATTATAATTAATTTCGATGTCATGGCTTTTCAATTAACAAATTTTATAAATGGAATGAATAGGAATTTTTAATTACACTTCAAGAACCTGTTCCTCAACCAAACAAACACGAAGAAAAAGAATGGTGGCATGCTGATTGTACCCGAACTTTAGCTGAAGAAATGTTAAAACGAATTCCTACAGATGGTGCATTTTTAGTAAGACCGAGCGAAAAAGAAAGCAATTCTTACGCTATATCTTTTAGGTAAGACAATTTAAAGCATTAGTGTATAAGATAAAAATATTTCTCTTTTCTCTTTCAATTTTATCCTCTTCCTTTTATTGGTTTCAGAGCAGAGAAAAAAATTAAGCATTGTAGAATTAAATTAGAAGGACGTCTGTATACTATTGGTACTGTACAGTTTGAAAGTTTAGTTGAATTAGTTAGTTACTATGAAAGGCATCCATTATATAAAAAAATAAAATTAAACCATCCTGTAAATCAAGATGTTATTAGAAGAATGGGATTGGTATATGATATTATATTTTTGTTTATTAAACATTTATGTCCGATATGTTATTGAATTATTTTATTAAATGATAAAATAATTAACTGTACAAAATGTAAGAAATTTAATTTATTTTAAAGGTAACTGTAAAAGCTATATATGACTATAAAGCAAGAAGAGATGATGAATTGACATTGGTAAAACATGCCATAATAACAAATGTACACAGACAAAGCGGTGGATGGTGGCGAGGAGATTATGGTGGTAAAAAACAACATTGGTTTCCTGCCAATTACGTGGAAGAAATAGAATCGCAAGATAACCAAGGAGATGTAAATTACTTCATTTAACGTTTTATATCTCAAACAGCATTATTAAATATCATTGAGCATACCACGTTTTTATTTCCAGTCAACAGATTCAATGATGTTTGGTAGTCTACAAAAGGGTTCATTAGATATTATGGGAGCTGTTGTTGAACTAAGAGTCGGTGGAAGACCTGGATTAGAATGGATATTAAGAATACAAAACCCTAGTATGTGTTCAGTCTTTGAAGTAGCAACTCCATCAAAAGATACAGCACTAGAATGGATGTCTAGCATTAAAGAAACTGCTCAAAATGCCAGTGTTAGAGTAAATATATAAATTTTCTTACTTTTCAAAAATTACCTTACTATGTATGAATTTAAAAAATCAATTACATTATTACTTCAGAAAATAATTATTTTTTTATTTCCTGTTTAGGAAAATCAACATAAAGAAATGGAACGAGCATGGAGAATAGCTAAAGAAATGTCAAATTTAATAGTTTATTGTAGGTCTGTTGCATTTAATTTAGACAGAATAAAAACCAAAGGTTTTATATTTAATGAGATGAGTAGCTTTCCTGAGACAAAAGCTGAAAAACTTATGTGTCAACAAGAAAATAAATTTTTTATAAAATATCATCAGGTGAAACAATATAAAATTCTAATAAATTTCCTTTTCATTTTCAGAAAACAATATTTATACTTATAATTTTTCAGGTTCAGTTTAGCAGAGTATATCCAAAAGGACAACGTATTGATTCATCAAATTATAATCCCGTACCAATGTGGAATACTGGCTGTCAAATGGTAGCATTAAACTATCAAACTGGTGATAAATCAATGCAGCTTAATCAAGCGAAATTTAGAGAAAACGGCAATTGTGGCTATATTTTAAAACCGGAGTTTATGTTTGGAAACGATTTTAGTCCATATGAACAAATTTGTTTAGACAGAGTAGAATCACTTAAATTTTCTTTAAAAGTTATTGGTGCAAGACATTTAATTAGATCAGGAAGAGGTTTAGCTAGTCCTTTTGTTGAAATCGAAATTATAGGAGCAGATTTTGATTCTGGTACAAAATTAACGACAAAAACTATGCGTAAGTAAGATAGTATTACGGATTAAAATTTTTTTTTTTGATGCATGAATAATTATGTTAAATTATAGCTGATAATGGGTTCAATCCTATGTGGAATGAATCTTGTGAATTCAAAGTTATTAACCCATATTTTGCATTCATACGATTCGTTGTGCAAGATGAAGATATGTTTGGCGATAGTAATTTTATTGGACAAGCTACTTATCCCGTATGTACCACATGAAGAATTGTTGATTATAAATTAAATATTCCATTACTTTGAATACATTTATATATTTAGGTTCGATGTTTACGATCTGGATATAGAAGTGTCCCATTAAAAAACAATTACAGTGAAGATCTTGAACTTGCATCGTTATTAATTCATCTTCATATTACATTCTTAGGAATATGTAAGTAGTATGTTGTTTTCTTAAGTACAATTTTTATATTATAAATAATTATTGTAGAAGGATTCGCATAATTTATGAAACCAATCTAAACTCTGTATAAGTGTCTGGTACATATCAGAATTGGGACAAGGTTAATATTTTATTTTTTTATTATTTAGAAGTGATAGTTTTGCATGAAATGATTATGATTTTTATGTATATAGTACATTATAATGTCAATTCCATTATTTTAGATTTCAACTAAATGAGATACTTTAATCAAAATCAGCAATTAACTGAAACATTACTATACAAAATTGATTATTTACAAGGATTACACTCTTCATTAAAATCAGTGGTTACAAGAAAAAATATATTTTTATCTTTGTGATCAATAATATAGGTAATTTATAAACATTATTGTGACATGTAACATCAAAATGAAATGATTGTTGCAGTAGTGAAAAAGTAATAGATATCAAACAGAGTTAAATATGAAGAAAAGGAATATCTTTTTGAAAAGCAACATATAGTATAAGCGTGTTCGTGATATGTAAGGTTTTTAAAGAAATATTTAACATGTACTTTTATTTTTAGTTTATATTTAGTTCACATCAAAGGAGTAAATGCTATCATATAAAGAAATCAATACGATTTAGTGTAGCCCAATTTTTTAATTTTTGATATAAAAAATAACACATAAAGCGAAAACATCGCAAGGTATACTTTTATTTAATTTATATCATACCTTTTTTTATAAAATTAAAAAAAATAGACATTTTCAACTAGAAGGTCTTAAATTATGATATAGTTTAGACTGAACTAATTAATATGCACAATACGCTTCAAATTCATTTAATTAGGGAAATATTTTCACATTGATACTATTTATTTATTATTTCAAAGATAGGTTTTAGTTTAACAACATAGTATATGAAAAAAATGAGAAGATATTAAAAGGCTGATTGTTAAGTAGTCCAAGTACATATGAATTGCCTTTCATGTAAAGTTATAAAGTTTGTACTACATAAAACCAGATACAAACATGCTTATTTTTAATTTTTCTATTTTTTATTTTCATATATAAACTACATATCTTATATTCCATATTATCAATTTTATCATCGTTCCTATTAATACAATTATGTGTAATTAAAAGTAATATTATCGTAAATTACTTGTTCGAAACAAGTAAGCAATAACAAAAGTGTTTGGTATAATTTTATTAACATTATATTAAGCATATTAGCTCTTACTTCCATCATAATGAATTTATATTTTACATTCTAATAAATCAATTTTAATTTATTCTCATTTTCATAAATTTTAACAGAAAATTAATTTGTGAAAAACCTTTGGATAATTGTGTTTTTTATAAAGGTATGTTCGTTTACTAATTGATGACTTAAATATAATAGCAATGGTATTAATTGTGTTTACTTTTTAAAGTCACATATGTAATTAAGAAAATAGAGTGTTTTAATATCACATGCATATCGAAAGCAAATACAAATGTATGTTACATATAATTAAATGTGATGTACACCACCTCTGTATAAAAATAAAAAATAAAATATATGCTGGTATTTCT
>NW_017100509.1:3518604-3518957 GCF_001263275.1 Habropoda laboriosa | reverse complement strand
ATTCTCTGTTAAACCATAATGTTCAACAATAATTTATATTTATTTCTTAATATAGACATTAGAAGATATGATTCATGAAATATATACTTTATTGGATGAAATATATTCAAAAAATAACATCATATATACTCATTAATTCTAAATGTAAAATTCTGAATAACTAAAAGAGTATACTTTACTATGAACAAAACTTATTGATATAGAGAATTTTTAAAATAATAATAAATGTGAAATTATGATTTATGTCTTCAACTTTGGTTGTAAAAAAATTTACAAACTTTTCTTAAGATATTCATCAAACAAAAATACAGACACAGGATTTTGGTCAATTAGCAAGTTCTTCAACTCAATTG
>NW_017100509.1:3518001-3518535 GCF_001263275.1 Habropoda laboriosa | reverse complement strand
AGGACTATCCTGTGTATGTGCAAGTTGTGCCTCAGTATATATATGCATTGCTTCGTTTGCAAGTAGTTTTTGACTGTCGAGTGCTTTAGCTAAACTGCTAAGTTCATTCATTTCTAATACTTTTGGCTAAAAGAAATAACATAGAATTAATTAATAATATTTGTGACTTGTTACTTTTTTATATTTTGAATACAAATTTTAACACATACAGATCCCTTTATACGTGGCAGTTGTTCGAAATCCATAGTTCCACCACGTTTAGCAAGATATTTAATTACATCAATTGCATCTTCCCACATTTCATCAGAATATTTGCGGTATAATTTTTGAAATCCTTCACGTTGATATTCATAGTTTCCAAAATAACTAGACATTAATAGAAAGTCCATGCTGAATGCAATATTGGTATTTGCATATGATTGGAGAATAGGCAGATGAGCAACAATCGATCCATATTTTGCACTACAATTTGGCAAGTTTTTCACTTTTTCATCTAGAAATTTAAACATTAATTTATTCATAACAAATAAAATA
>NW_017100509.1:3512275-3515278 GCF_001263275.1 Habropoda laboriosa | reverse complement strand
TTTGTCATATATTTAATATGTGTGGTTTTGTTATATATTTTTATATTACCTTTAGGTGGTACTGTGCCACATACTGCACCTACATCATCATAACAGTAGTTAGCAGAGGCAACTGCCAAAAGAACAGACAATATCCCAAAGAATAACATGTTTTCTGCAATTGTAAGTAATAAGTAAACTGATATGAGTGTAGAATATTTATGTAATTACATACATTGATTATTTATATTAACAATAAATTATTTAAATAACACGTATACAGAACTAATTATATTATTATCGAAAGTTACCTAAAATTATTAAATACTATTTCCATTTTTAAAATGAATTCATTACTGAAAATTAATAATAATAATTATAATAACTCCAAATATGTTTTAACATATATTATATAGATGTGAACAATACCTATGTTATAAAATGTTAATATGCGAAGTCGATAACAGTGCAAATAAAGTATAAAAGCAATGTACAATAGTCCAATTAGGAGTATAAGTTCAAACTGATATGACTTATGATCAAAAGTAAACGTTGTAGATTCGAATATTATCTATAAACGTCATGCGCCTGTATATTATGAAAAATGTGTATTATCTATAGATATCCGATACTGCACAGTAGGATTTTCGTCATTGCATTGAAATACGCAGTAGCTATCTTTCGTACCGAATAAAGACAATTAAAACGGAACAAAGTATCTACTTCACAATGGTATTAATTTTATCTCCTACTTATATGTTAAATACGGGCAAATATATCGTAATAATGCGCTTAATTACCCACACTTAATTACCCAAACTTAAATTACCCACTTACATACCTGCACGAGCGATGTGCTCTTTCAAAGGGAAGTAACGTGAATACTCTCGCTTCGACGTTCTTCCAACAATGAACATGGGCAACCGCGTTTGTTGGTCATTTCCACACAGTCATACTCAGATGATAAGTAAAGCGCATGCGTAACAGAAAGGGAATAGAAAATTCCAGTTACTCCTCGTCGATTAAAGTACGAATAGTACGCTTTTGTTGGCCAATTATTCAACGATCGATGGCCGTAGGTTGTGTTTAGTTCACGCACATTTTCTTATCTAGCTTCACTAAACGCAGCCTTCTATACCAGTGCGTATAAAGGTTGCTTCCAGAACAGGCAAATAATAAGTTGTCTCGTGATTTCTTAAATTATAGCTTCTGAAACTAATCAAAGATGAAGCTGTTATACTTCTTTCTTGCCACTTTCCTTTTCATCAGTGGGTCGCTAGAAAATGAATATTCATTGGCAGGAAAATGTAAGTACATAATTTGTTTTACAGCATTTAAAATACTCTCTTTTGACATTTTTGTATGAAAACATCGATTGAGGTTAACGTCGTATTCCGCAGCAAATTCCATTGTTTTCTTTCCTTTCCATTTCTAAGACCGATATTGTTATCTTTGAACTGTCTGTTTCGCATTTCTTGAAAATCTGCTAAACTTGTAGGTATGATTTATTTATTAATGTTAATATGTTTAAAAGTATATGAATACAATTAATTCATAGTATAAGGTAATAACTTAACGCATATATTCTTTACAAACAAGCTTTTCTTAGAACTAATTATGATATGTGTTACATTTCTTTTTTTAATACTTGTTTCATTAAACACAATATTGTGGCGTACTTCAAGTACTAATATTAGAATTAAAAATCAGATGACCTCAGTAGCAAGTACATAGTGTCATATAATTGTAAACATTATGAGTTTCGTCCATATTGTTTTAATGTGGTAATATATTAACATTCATGTAGTTATTTGTATAATTATAACACCAATTTTTTATGTATTTTTATAAAAATATAATATTAATTTGTAACAAATTCATGTCTATATTTTTAAGTTATCAGGAAGAATGAGTTTGCATATTATTTCCTTTTTAACTTTCGATTGCCTCAGTGACAGTAAATACTTTGGACTTATTAGTCACAATATGATTTCATAGTTGTCGTCATTTATTGCGTTTATAGAAGCTATCAGAAATCAGTAGATATTTCACAAATAACTTAATTTATGATGTAATCCTTATAATGATGTTATTTTTTATTTCCATTGTTCATTATATTGCCTATCTTTTTGCATCTTCTCTTGTTACATATTTCCTTATCTATAAAATTTTATATTAGCATGATATGATTATCATTTTTAATATTCTTTTGACCCAATTGAAAATTATCGCTTTATGTGCATGGATGAAGATAAATCTTCAGTATAACACTATTGAAAATTTATCATTATAATTATACGAGTATGAAGCAAAACTTCTATTTTATTTTATATAACATTTTTTGTTAATTTATAATTAAAATATTTAAAAAATATTTGTTAGTATTAAAAGAATAAATTTCAATCTTCAGAACAATCTAAGAAGTATTTTACATGGACTTTCATTGTCCAAAACTGTTAATTAATGGACATTATTGACAATCTTGTTTGTACAATGATAAAATTTGATAAGCTTTACGTGACAATGTAAACGTATTGATTACTGCATGTTCTAAAGTCCACATTCAATATGTGTGTATTACAGATTGTTCTGAGAAGTCAGATAATTTAATCAAAACTACTTTATATGAATTCCTATTTTATTGTTGCGGAACAGAGTTTTATTTCAAATGGTTTTATTTTAGTTACTTATGTAATATTTATCTAAATGATACTCTTTATTGATATTAGTTTCCTTTTTCCATTATTATTATTATTGTTATATTCCATATATTTGTTGCATATATTTTGAGACAATATTACAACAAAGAATACAGTTTAGATATTATTAAAATACATTTTGTGCGTTTATATGTTGAATCAGAAGAAACTAGAAATAACACAAAAACTGAAATAATAAAACAAAGTAATCATAATTAAAATAATCTATAACTATACATGTTTTTGTAATTATGAATGATATGGGAATATAATCTTATCTTTACTGAAAAACCTTATTAAGATTGATAAATTGTGATACTTCTTC
>NW_017100509.1:3506264-3507768 GCF_001263275.1 Habropoda laboriosa | reverse complement strand
CAATTTAATTATTTAAAATTTTAATAATTATAAAATTTAATTATTTTAGATTTTATTACTAATCAATTTTAATAATATTTATAGGTACACTTATGCCTGCTGACATACCCGATTGGACTGATATGGTTAAACCTTGCATTAAAAAGTTGGAAGCTCAAGTGAAAATGGAAATGCGTGCTTCCATTAATTATCTTAGTATGGTAATTTCATTTTGTTTTTATTACTTTATAGTGTAACCTGTTAAAAATGTCACATTTATACATATATAATGTTCACATATTTTAGGGCGCTCATTTTGCTCGCGATGCAATTAATCGTCCTGGATTTTCCAAGTTCTTCTTTGATTCTGCTAATGAAGAAAGGGAACATGCAATCAAAATTATTGACTATCTGTTAATGCGTGGTCAATTAACAAATAATATTACCAATCTTAAGGAATTCCCTGTGGTGAGCATTTTAAAGTTATCAAAAATATGATTCAATCTTCATGTATAATACACGATTTATAATTAAGAAAATTAAAATATACAAATATTGCTTTTAGACTCTAATACATGGACCTATAAATAGTGGACTTGATGCTCTTAGAGAAGCTCTTAAGTTAGAAACTATGGTTACAGAGAGTATTCACAGTATTGCTAAAGAGTGTGAAAAACCATCAAAATCATCATACTCTTTCAATGATTATCATGTAAGTCAAATTGTAATAGAAAGTAATGTGGTTACTGTCTTAAATTTACTTCATTTTACTAAATTGTTTAATTTCAGTTGGTAGACTACCTCACAGGAGAGTTTTTGGATGAACAATACAAAGCACAACGTGATCTTGCTGGAAAAGTGTCAACTTTAGGTAAAATGGTAGCAACTAATGGAAGAATGGGAGAATTACTATTTGATAAGAAACTTTTATATGGTGAGATTTAATGTGAGCAACAAAATCTAATTACAGCAGTTGTATATGAAATTATGGCCATATTTAGAATGAACTGTGCAACTCAGTTTGATTTAATTTTAAGTTCATATAAAAAATATAAATTTTGTTTTATATAGAATATTCTTCTAAATGTGGTCTCTAATGTGAACGTACAAGAAACTTTGTTTATAAACATTTGTTAAACTATAATAAATATATTACTCTTACCAAATAAATAAATATTTTAAGATTCATAAAAGAGTTGCATATCTTTTGTGTTTACATCCATTATTAAAAAATGTGCGATTTCTATCATGTCTAAACCTTAAGTTACTAACTGAATTCATTTTGCAAGTAAAAATGAAATCTTTAGTATGTAATTAAAATTTGGTAAAAATTTTAACCATTTCTCAAGAAATGTTAAATTGAGAAAGTTTTCTCAAGATTTCTCCAACATGTACTTATTGCCCCCAGATCTAATTAAAGAATCAGCAATAAAAGCGACATGTTGTTTTCTTTGTTACTGGTTCAGTCAGTAGTAGTATGTACTTACATATCTATAATGTTATTAATAATATGTAAACAATTAAA
>NW_017100509.1:3504246-3506117 GCF_001263275.1 Habropoda laboriosa | reverse complement strand
TCAATAAATTATTATTTAAAATGTAAAACGTTATGTTATTAACTTAACAAGACTTTTAAGATACTTAACTTTCATATCTTAACAGTAGGTAGCGCTGCTACCTAAGTTCACATTTTTCAATAAAACACACTATCTTATGATTTTCTTCGCATGTATGATTTTGAATTCTGACCAATCCAAAGACAGCAAGAAAGTTCGTTATTTTGAAACGAAACTGAGATCACGAAATCTGTAGTAGACATCATAATTTGTTTTGAACGTAAGTGGTAGTAATTGATTAATATTTAATTGTAATTCTTATATTAAAATAAACGATATTTATTCTATATAGGATATTCTTAATGTTTAATTCATTGTGTGTATTAAATGAAAATACATCAAAAAGTACAGAAAATTTAGATGTTACGAAGGATCAGTGTAATATAGATTTAATTAATAGTAAACAGTGCAACGAAAAGAACATTAAAAAGTTAACAGAATTGATGCCGCCACCAAAATATAAAACTAAACATAAAGCTGATGATAGCAGTAATAAAGAAAATAGAAATGAGGAGAATTTACAAATTGATAAAAATGAAGAACAAAGTAATACAAAGAACGAAAATCAAAGTGAGAAAAGATGGGTTTTAACAGATTTTGATATTGGGCGTCCTTTAGGAAAAGGAAAGTTTGGAAATGTTTATCTAGCTAGAGAAAAGAAATCAAAATTCATCATTGCTATGAAAGTATTATTTAAAGCACAAATACAGAAAGCTGACGTAGAACATCAAGTTAGAAGAGAAATAGAAATTCAAACGCATTTGAGGTAAAAACACAAAAATTTATGTACAATACATCTCGTTTATTTCATTAACTTTTACAATAATATTAATGTAATTGTTTTTATATTAATAATGTTTCTTATTCTATATACAGACATCCAAACATTTTAAAAATGTATGGCTATTTTCATGATGATAAGAGAGTGTATTTAATTTTGGAATATGCTCCAAATGGAGAATTATTTAAAGAATTGAATGCTCAACCAGAAAAACGTTTTAATGAAGTTAGAACAGCAACATACATATCTCAACTAGCAGATGCATTGAAATATTGTCATAGTAAAAAAGTAATACATCGTGATATCAAACCTGAAAATTTATTACTTGGAATAAAAGGTGAATTGAAAGTGGCAGATTTTGGATGGTCTGTTCATGCTCCCTCTTCTAGACGAAATACTTTATGTGGTACATTGGATTATCTACCACCAGAAATGGTTGCTGGAAAAACTCATGATCATACAGTAGATTTATGGGAACTGGGAGTTCTTTGTTATGAATGCTTGGTTGGTTCTCCTCCATTTTTAGCTAATACTTATGAAGAAACATACATGAAAATCAGGAAAGCTTTGTATCAGTTCCCAGACTTTGTTAGTGAAGGTGCTAGGAATTTAATATCTAAGGTGAGTTGCTTTTATTTTTGTATTATTACCATTAAATGGAAATATTTTAGTAAACATTAATTTTTTTATTTTTCTCTTTTAGTTATTGACAGTTGATTCAGATGAAAGATTACCTTTAGAGGATGTTTTAAGACATCCTTGGATTGTGCAAAACCGAACAACGGAACCACATGTTCAGAAACAATAGAGTAGCTAAGTTAATGAATTTTGTATTTTGTTTTATTAAACCAGTTGCATTTCACTGAACATCAAACTATGCAATATAAATTTGATTCGATATGATTATTGCAATATTTATTACTGCAATTATTATATAAAAAATGGTTTGCAAAAGAAGATTATCTTGAATATATTATACATTATTCTTAAGATTATTGCCTCATACATAGAAGGAAGTACTGTACAATTCAGAACATAACACTATGTATTT
>NW_017100509.1:3503375-3504234 GCF_001263275.1 Habropoda laboriosa | reverse complement strand
AATAACGGGATATAAGTAACAGTACAAAATAAAAAAAATGTAATTAATAAAAAAATTGTGTATACATTAATCATTTTAATATCAATAAAACGTTTGTGAATGTTAAATTTTACATTTACATGGTTCAATACCTTTTATAAATATAATATGTTTTCAGTAGATATTACGTACATAAAAAAGTGTGTATGAAAAAGTAGAATTACAGTTAGTTATTCTTCATAGAGAAAATCAAATATGCAGTTATAACATTATTTATTCAGAAAAATTGATATTACTTTATGTTCGAAATAATACATAGCAAAATAAACATCAATTTATTTGTTTTGTTAGACCAGTAAAATTTATTTAAATTATTCAGAAACATGCTGAAAATAAATTTTATTTAATTTTATAGAAACTTTATAAACAATGTTTATTTATAGGAATATTATGAAAACAATTGTTATACTATAGATTTTCAGTGTTTAAAAATAGGAACAATGTAGATATTAATTTTAATCATAAAATAGTAAATCAAGATTTAATATTATAATTATACCTTTGATCATTAGAAATGAACACTGAAAATGCCTTAACTATAAAAATAAAGTCAAGATGTATATTATGTATTTTTCTGTGAGAGATTCATTACTGTCTGTTTAAAAGTACTTTGCAATGGAAGAGTTTTTACATGCTTTTTTACTTAAAATTTATTTTTGTTTCACGTTTCCATAGGCTCCATAACTACATCTACTATAGGTGTATCTATTGGAGTTTCCATAGGAGTATCGTCAGATTTTTTTTTAATTGAATACAATTTTTTCAACTTTTCATAATGTTTGATATCCTATAAGTTATAATTGACAATTATATAATTAAC
>NW_017100509.1:3499315-3503254 GCF_001263275.1 Habropoda laboriosa | reverse complement strand
GTTACTTTTTAATAAAAAAAAAAGTTTACCTTCTCTTGTACGGACGGCCTTATTTTGTCAAACGCAATTAAGATATGCCGCATAGAAATTTCTGGTTGTCCTGAATAATGCATATCCATTAACTCTCTTAATGCTTCAATTCCAGCTTCTCTAATTAAAGCTGCCAAATCGGCTCCACTATAACCATCGCATTTACTATTATATCCTATTTCTTCAAGATTTACATCCGCAGCTAATTTAGGTTTAGTTGCATTCTATAAATATAAATTCGCTTTTAAAAGGATAAAATTCTTTGGAAACGTTGCTTTGCTGGTAACTATATATGAATACAAGACCTTCGTTAATGCTCTTAAAATATCAGCACGATCTGCTGTAGTAGGCAGATCAACATACAAAATTTTATCTAATCTTCCAGGTCTCAATACTGCTGGATCGATAATGTCGGGTCGATTGCTTGCAGCCATTAAAAATACCCCTTGACGTCCTTCTACCCCATCCATTTCAGTAAGCATTTGATTTACAACACGTGAAGTGGCTGAATTATCACCTTCTGATCGTCTAGGACACAGTGCATCCAATTCGTCAAAAAATATAACACATGGAGCAGAATTTCTAGCTCTAATGAAACATTGCCGAACTGCTTTTTCACTTTCTCCAACATACTGAGATAATGAAAAACAAATTAATAATTATATTTTATCTTAATATTTATTTTAATGATTAAAATTATTACCATATTTAAAAGTTCTGGTCCTTTAACAGAAATAAAGTTAATACCAGCTTCATTTGCAATAGCTTTAGCTAATAATGTTTTCCCACAACCAGGTGGACCACATAATAATACTCCAGTAGATGCTGTTAATCCTAGCGCTGTAAAATGTTCGGAATGTCGAACTGGAGCCTGGAATATTAAACAAAAAAAAAAAAAAGAGAGAGAGAGGGAGAAAGCAAAGGGAAAATACTTGGTATATTTCAAATGTGTACTAAATTATTCAAATTTTTTAAATTATATAAATACAAATATACTTACGAGTATAGCCATTTGTAATTCTTCTCTAATATCTCGTAGAGAACCGATATCGTCCCATGTAACGTCAGGTACTGTTGCAAAGCCTTCTCTTTTAGCTGATGGCTGAATAATACGAAGAGCAGTTTCGAAATCACTATGTTCAATACATAAATTTGATAATCGTTCTGAAGGAAGTGGCGGGTCATTACGTAACCAAGTAAGTAACCCTGTTAAATCTGGAGATCTTGAATTTTCTTGTATTATATCCATTTCTAATGTTGCTTGTGGACTTTCTGGATTGCTTGTCTTATTTAATTTAGGAACATTATTTTGATCTGAGGTAGATGGTTCAATAGTCACTTCTTCAACTAAATTATCAGAATTTTCAAAACTTTGTATTTCTTTTTCAGCGTCAGTATTAGCTTTTGTTATTTCTGACGATTTATTGTCTTGTACCGACCTGTTTAAGTCTTCAAGTATCCTAATAGAAATATAAAGAAGCATAATTGATTATATTAAAAACTGATTCTTAAAATACTTAGTAAATGTTTGAATAATTACCTGTCCACAGCTGCCATGGCTGCTTCTCTAATTAATGCAACCAAATCGGCACCAACAAAACCTGGTGTAAGTGAAGCTATTGTAGATAAACTGACATTTGGAGCAAGAGCTACTTTTTCTGTGTGTACAGCTAAAATGTTTGCCCTTGCATCCCTATCTGGTATTCCCAGACACACTTCATGATCAAATCGACCAGCTCTTCTTAATGCTGGATCTAATGAATCAGGTCGATTTGTTGCTCCAAGTACTAACACTCTAATACCATTTTCCTTCAAACTTAGATCTGTTCAATATCAAATATTTGCTATGTAAAAGTTAATTTTAATGTTAGTATAATTTATTGCAAGTTTATAATAATAATTTACCATCCAAACATGATAATAGCTGTGCAACAATTCTTCTTTCCATTTCTCTTTGAGCTGTAGCTCTATGTGGTGCTACAGCATCAATTTCATCCAAGAAAATTACACAAGGTGCAATTGCAAGTGCTTGTTCAAATAATTCTCGAATCCTTTCTTCACTTTCACCTGATACTCCTGCCACTAATTCAGGTGCTGCTACTTTTAACATGGGTATTCCTAATTCCTAATTTTGAAAATTACAAAATGTATAAACAAATAGAGAATAAAACACTGTTTTACAAACAATATCTTACTCCTGCAATAGCATGTGCTAATAAAGTCTTCCCACATCCAGGTGGACCATGAAGTAAAAATCCTCTTGGTGGTGATATACCAAGCTGTTTAAAAATTTCTGGGTGCTTCATATGTGCAAGCAATTTACATACAAGTTTTAAAACTTTATCATTTCCTCCTATGTCTGTAAATGTGATCTTTGGTTCAGAAATAGGTACTCCCTTGGTTTTCTTCATAGATATTAATTGACTGTTATCATCTTTTTCACGCTGTCTTTTTCTAGTAGATTGTTTCACTGCTGTTGTTGTAGTTATTGTTGTTCCTGCTGTTGTAGTTTGTTGTATTTCTTTTGCAGGCTATAAAAATTAAATTAGGTAAAGCAACATCTATAGTATCACTATTTTAATATATATTTCATATTGAAATACATTTAAAACAAATGATATTAAATAATAATGAATTTAAGAAATTTAATAGAAATAAGAAAAGCTTAAGAATTACTATTTTCAGTTGTTCAACTTCTTTAGCAGGTAGAGGCTTTTCTATACATGAAGATGGACCTGGTTTTTGTTGTAAATTTTTTTCTGTAATCTCAGGTTCAGGTGCTTTATTAGAATTCGATTCCAATTTGCTGACATCATCATCACTGCTGATATCAATAAGTTCTTTATCACTAGAATTTCCATTTTGTTTATTCTGTGATCTTTTATACATTTTTAATAGCAAACCATCCAACATGGTATTTTGTGGATTTGACTAAAACATATATTTTCTTCAAAATTTATTATATATAACATTTAAATAGTGTATATATAAATACCTCAACATCAACTTCTTCTTCTTCATCTTCATCATCATATGCAGACCACTCACGAGAACAATATTTCTTTGCAAACATTTCTGTGAGTTCATCATATGCTTTGCGTACTAAAGCCCTAAAGGGACCTCGTTTTTTAATACGATAATCTCTATATTTTCTTTGTAAAGCATCTGCCATTTCATTAACATCAATGTAGACTTTATTCTCATTTTCATGCATATACTAAACAATAAAAAAAATGATTATTAACAAGCACAATTGTTAATATAGACTATATTCATAATGATAGTTCATATTTATCAGAAATATCTGATTCCATAAAGCTCTACAATTGGTCATTAATAACTATATTAACCTCTTGCTTTATGATTTTTTTATTGACTATGCAGATATTGATATATCAGACAAGAAAAGTTTAACTATTATGCATTATTTTCATTTGATAATCCTTAGTTTCATAAATTAAAGTTAAAGTTACAATTAAACTTAATTAATCTGTGTTACTAATAAAACTGTTTTTGTTGCATTGTAAGGCAAGAAGCTAATTAAATTTTTCTGTAAAATTATTAGTACTTTCTATGAATAAAAATGAAAAAACAATGTTAAACATAGGTATGAAAACACTTTATTAAAAAGTTATAACAAAAATACTAGATATAAAGGCAATGGCAAGATCATTGTTCATACATCATGATATAAGTGTAAAGTGGCGATGTCATTTTAAAATGCTGTCCTCTGTATGTAATACAAGATTAACATCGTTGATATACTGAATATAACATTCTACATATTTCAATTGAATCTTTCTAAATATTCTTTTTTCTTCTTTATTCTTATATCAATAATGTATCAACAATAAATTCACTATTTAAATCCACTATCTTCATATTTAATTACTTTCTTTACAGCTATTT
>NW_017100509.1:3486304-3499251 GCF_001263275.1 Habropoda laboriosa | reverse complement strand
AAGTTGTTACATCGTATATTTTTAAAGATAATGTATAAATTTACCGCGCAAAGTGCAAAATGTAAAAGACGGCAATTTTAGATAGTCGGTTAAACAAACGAATTCTAAATATATCAAAATAACCAAATTACCGTTTGTACACGTGAAATTAATAATTGATCCCGCAAATATCTATGAGAGGAATCAACTTTATATTTATTATTCATTGTTTTCGACTTGTAATCTCCACTAGATCCTTGTAACGGAATGATATCAATCGAAGAATTCAATTTTCCAACTTTCTGCATTTTCTTAATGTCAGGCGTCATAAGCACTTTGGCAGAAATTAAATAATTATTAGACCTTTATTTTTGCTTCCTTATACGTTCTGACACGTGTTATCATATAGGTATTATCAACATTCTTTCACCGCGAGTGCGCTTTTGATTTTAGGAAACTTCAATTCTTAAACTACAATAAAACGAAGAGGGTGCATACTTGAGGCGGGAACAATTTCCCCAGCAAATTATGTTGAAAAGCTAGGAATAAAAAAGATAATGTAGAGTGGAATGTGTTCAAAAAGCATTTGAAACTATTACTACGCTGTAAGAAATTATAGTGTGTTGTGTATTTTGTCACGTCCTAGGTCTTTCTCGATGAAATATCAAGGGACTCTCCTACAGGAGCGCGCACATTGGGATCTTGCCCCATCTCCGGCCTACCGACTCGCACGTTCAGCCACTGTTCAGAGAGAGGAGACACACCTAGGTTTGAAGAAAGATAGAAGTGTTTCGTCTCGGCTCCATCTGTTAGACTCAGTAGGGCTGATGCAGACGAACCCTGTTCCACGCGACTCGGACTGATATTGTGACGTCCAGATTCTGCAACTCATGCGAACGAACCATGAAGTCCACACTCTGCGACTCTCATGTGAATCCATCCTCTCTATTTAACGCATTTACCTATGTACTTACAACTCATAGTGAACTAAATGACATAATTCTACCTTATATTTAATTATCAGGCAATAAAGCGACTCGTCGCGTTTAATTCATATCAAACAGGTAGATCATTACATTGGCGCCGCCTTCCTCATCGACGACGCTGTGGTTCTAGTTTTTACGTTACAGCCGGTACATTATCGGCGACAGGTATTCTACCGACCTGCAACCCACGGCCCACGTTGAACCTGCAGGCGTTCGTTAAAATAAACCACTGAAGGTAAGAGTTTCACTACATTTGCTTGTTCCATACGAAGGAGAGAAACCATTGTGGAATTTGTGGTGTGCAGACTGAAAGAGAATATCGTCAGACGCAGACGTACGGGTTGCGTGGACAAAATAGTTTCTGATCTTTATTCGTTCACGTCTCATGGCACGGGCCGGTTGGTTCTCGCCTAGTTATATTTTTTTTCTTCGCGGGAAGATCAGAGGACGTAACACATCTATGTAGCATTAGTTAGATAGTTCGTATTACACATGCGTATTTTGTGGAGAACGTTCAAGTGTGAAAGCTTGATATATACCATATTTTTTAACCAGTCGACAGCACACCATCATGGCGATGGGTTTTAGTTGCGTCTTTGATTTACAGTTCAGAAATTTGTCGTAATGATCCGAATCGTATTTTTTTGTAATTATTTCTAATATCCGCAAAACTTTTTCTGATTATTTTATTTGGGACTACTTTTATGTGAATTCCATTATGGTGAAATTAACAGAAGAAATGGTCGTGGCTCGGACACGAATGTCCGATTTTTCTGCGGTAAAGAAGCTTAATTGTTGGTAAGTATTTACAAGGATATAACAATTTTTAAATGTGTTGTTATTTATTCTATTATTACTTAACAATATTTATACATGACTGCATTAAAATGACATATGCAAAGTACTACGTTTTTTTTACAAAAGGTGTAACTGTACGATTTACAATTTTGTATCGTGTTCTAATTGGAAAATAGATTGTCTCAATAATTAAATCATTATGTTTTGACATTTCTTATTTCATTTCTTTGTGGTAATTCTTAAGTGTCCTAGATTGTTAGATTTAGTAATACAGAACAAAAATTTTGCACATGTAGCAGATGAGATATTTTTGTTTCGAATTGTCTAATTATAAAATGTTAAATGAAATAAATTTAAGTTATGAAAATGTTTAATTACACATTTTCTTGTATTTAGACTGTAATATCGAAAATGAATTTGTTTCTACAAAATAAATTTTTTAATCTGTTATAAGAATTCTAAAAAAATATTTATAATTGTATAACTAAGTTGGATATTTAAATTAACACATTGTTAATTTAGGGGCACAGAATTAACTGATGTAAGCATTTTAAGGAAAATGAAAAATGTGGAAGTATTATCATTAAGGTAATTTATAAAAACTAGTTATGTTACTATCTATTATTTATTTATGTATAGAAATGTTTGAAAATTACTATTAATCATATAAGAAAATTAATGGTTGCCATTATATTGCTTATAGTAATGATCTCAGTTGTTTATAACTTTTAATATTACTGAAACTTTAATGGAGTCCTATTATAAACAGGTTTATATAAACCTCAAGATCATAGGCACAACCCACAACTTCAGAAGTTGTTCTACCTACACATTTTGAATTCATTGTAATACATTTCAATATTTCTAAAGAAAAATTAAATGACTATGATATAAATAAATACATATAAGTTTCTTATAAAATGATAATATATTTTCATGTTTAATCATTTCATATTGACAATATATGTTATTTTAAGTCTATAACATTATAAAATGAAATGCAATAATAGAATAAAATAATATAGGGTCTCTATTAAACACATCCAATGTGTAAAAGTTTCACCTCATTTATGTATGCCATTATTTATATAAGGTAATTACATTTCATCTAATGTAAGTAAGCTTGTGTACATTGATAAGGATGTAACTTTCTACTTCAGAATTTTATATTAAAACTGGTTTTATATCTTTTGACTTTATTTTTAAATACCCACATATGTATAACATGTAAATAACTTATATTTATTATGTAATTGGCTTTATAATGAGACAACTTTATTGAAATATACATTTGAAATTTATACATAAGAAGTATAATTTTTAATAATTGATTAAATGTATTGTTTAGTAACACATTTTCTAAAAATTGTAATATTACATAAAAAATGTAATTAAAGTTTATTATAAACATTTCTATGCATAAATAGCAGTAGAAATATTTATATTAATATTATTTTGTATTTCAAATTTGTCGTAAATTATCTTAAAATTAATTTGTTTTCAGTGTTAACAATATCAGTACCCTTGCTGATTTTCAATACTGCTTAAGTCTTCAAGATTTATTTGTTAGAAAGAATAATATTAAAGATTTGAATGAAGTTTGTTATCTTCAAGGTTTACCAAATTTAAGAAATTTATGGCTTGGTGAAAATCCTTGTGCTGAGAAAGAAGGGTATGCATAAAATAATTTTATAATTATTTCAATGGGCTTTTTTTAAGTCATTAATTTGATTTCTAGATATCGATTAGCAGTTTTAAGAGCTTTACCAAATCTACAAAATCTTGATGATAAAATAGTATCACCTGAAGAAGTGCAAACTGCATTGACAAGAGGTCGTATATTGGTTCATCCTCTTGAGATGGATGCCTCCCCACCACAATCAGACACAGTTAGTCCAGAAGTAAGACTACTTATAAAATTATGTTTTACTGTATATTGATATAAATCATCATTAATTATTTTATTATAGAATATCTAAATTAAAATCTTAGTGTTGTTAATCATGTATGTTGTGTATGTATTATTAATTGAACTTAGCATAATCTAAATTTTATCTTATGATTTTATTTAATCATGCTACACTAAGTTTATGTAAAAAGCATGATAATATGTTAACATATTTTTAACAAATCTCCTAACATTTGAATAACATTTATACAATTAGGATATTACTACTGAATATATTGAAGAAACCGAAGGGATACGGCATCGAAGATATAGTTCATCAAGTGATCAGGTACTGTAAAGTTTCAACTGTTCATGTTTTTTACTACAATTTTGTTTTAACTAATTTTATAGTACATTTATAAGTATTCTGTTGCAAAGGTCGCATATTTCATTATATTGAAACAATTATATATAACTGAATATGTTTATTCAACATAATGAATTTATATTTTTATATGAATATTTATTTACAGAGAAGCTTAGAAGAAACACAGCATACTCAAGAAGAGTATCATGATCCTGATCACAGAAATGCAAACTATAATGCATCACCATCCCATCATTATTCTCAAAATAATCAATATGCATATGAGGTAAGGCAACTGATTGTTCATTTTGCATGCAAAAATATTTATATAAATATATTTATATGTGTAATGAAAATGTAAAAAAAATTAATTATTCTATGTATTTGAGTTCTTAACGGAGTGCTTTTTATTTTTGCGCTAAATATAGAGTTATAATTACGTTTTTCTCTTAGTAATATTGTTGAGCAAAATAACTAAATTAATATTTAATGAATAAGCATGTTTATATTATTGCTCCTTTTATCTGCAATTATATACTGACAGCTACAGAATGGACAGTCAAAGAATCAAAGCAAAGATGATACTGTACGTACAGAGTCGCGCGACGTCAGTGAAAATGTGGCCACTAATACTATTGAAATAATCAAGGTACATTTTATAGAGTGCACAATGTTTGTGCAGTGTAGTAATTTGTTTCTAGAACTACCTTGATAGTCCTTGTGTTCATTGATTAAACTTATGTATTACTTGCAATTAATCAGTTAGTGGCATTACTATAATTTTAAGTACTTTTTTTAGCATGTAGAGAAGAAATAAAATATAGTAAAGAAAATGTAAAAGATATGTAGAGTGCTTTATCTGTCATATATGTGTAGCATACACTAGTTTATCTAAGTTTGAAATCTAAAATATCTCTATTGTTCTTAATAGTGTGGAAAATTGTCTAAGTATAAGAATATTTTTGTTGTGAAATTTTTTCATACTACAAACAGCTATAGTCTATGGAGATAGTTTAGATTTAAGCTTTAAGTAACTAATTGTGTTGAGTGGTTCACTAGAAACAAACCGCTCAATTATCAGTTTTGTTATTAAAAACAAATTAACCATAAACAAACTGAGTGTAAATTAATTTTGTAATATCTTTTTAAATCTCAAGAAAATTATATATAAGTATATAGTACTATTGCTAAAAGGAAAGTCAACAAACTTTTTGTGTTAAAATTATTTTTAGGAATATGATGATCGTCCTGCAATTTCGAGACATAATGGTGATTATGATGAAAGAAGAACTTATGCGGAATATAGTAATAACGATACGGCACAGCGTCCATATGCACCAACATCTCCAAGAACACAGTATTCTATGAATGAATCTGTAGATGATAGGCGTATAGAAAGAAACAATTATGATTATGATAATAGATTGAAATCTGAATATGAAGAACATCATGACCACAGGATAAAGTCAGATTATGAAGAGCAACAACAACCACCAGCTCAATCAAGACGAATGGCAGTCCATCATAATATGGAGAGGGTTAGAATTAGAACTGTTATTGATTCTATTATGAATATTGCACAAATTATATAAATCAGAACTAATGAAATGAAATTTTCTAACACTACAGGATGATTCAAATCAAGCTCCTGGATGGGTAAGACATACTGACAAAGAAAAGTGCAGGTCACAATTTCATTATCACAGGAGACCCGTTACGAGAGTACGTTTTATGTTACTTTAATTAAAAATTTTGAAATTTAATTAAAAAATAACGAATATTATATATTTTAATTTTAGAATTCCAACATATTATCAGCTGTGTTATGCTTAGTTAAGGAGCTTGATTACCCAAGTTTAGAAGTGGTAGAAATGGCTGTTAGAAATCGAATGGATGAATTAGAAGAATGATGTTTCTGACACCGTCCTCAAAATACTCAGAGGACGGTTGCCTTTTCTCATATGGGCAGTGTTTCTTCGATCCCAAGTCCAGAATTTTCTGATTCTCTTGACAGTACGATAATTCCTTGCCAATGTGTTGACAACGATGCAAATTGTAATCTTGATCATCATACATACGATCGACATTCAGTCGATGACAACGCTGACAAACGTCAAATTCGACGCAATGGATGTACCGAAATTTGTTCGATGCGAAGCCCAAAAAATATGTCTATCCATCCGAGTTCAAGATATTTTGGAAATAATCAATGTGCATATAAGCTTAGAGACTCTGTACCGGATAATTTAATGTCAGTAGTTGACAACTATGAAGAGAAGAAAGCTAATGATGTGAGAAGGGTGGCAAGTAGTGACAGCATCCCCCGTGGTAGTTTCAGTGGTCTAACTTTAAGTCCAGGATGCAGGGTTTTAAGTCAAGATTGTGTAAGAAGGTCAAAAAGTCCCGACGTTAGAAACTCGATGGTTCCCCTTCGCTACATTCAGTCTGCAAAAGGTACTTGGACGTACAATTTATAAGTTAAACTGCAAATAACTTCAATATTTTCTCGAAATAAAAAGATTTCTTTTAAAAACATGTTTCAAGAAATTCCTAAATATTATGATAATCATTGTGTAACTAAAATGAAAGGCATAGTTTCATCCAGGTTTTGGAGAGAATATATATAAAATTAGAAACAATTGTGATATTTCCCCAAGGAGTAAAATATGAAATTTTAACTCAATTATTCGGATGCAACATACAGTATGCGAGTATACTCAATATGTTTATGTATGTACTTTAAGTAGCTAATGTAAAAATCAAAAGTAATGCATTTTGCATTCTTTAAAATAAATTTGATATTTATTGCATTGACGACTTATTAACATGTTGAATGCAGTATTTTTTAATGTTACATATTAATTCTGGTATAATGTTATTTGTGATTTTCATAAATATAAATGGAGTTGTATTTTACATAGTTCTTTATAGCAGTTTGATCTAAATCTTACAGGATTGTTATGTTTTCAAAGACTTTCTATAAATTACATGATATAACATATTTGAATTATAATTTGTATATAAAGCATACAATCAAACATGAATTTATGCTGAATTAGATATTTAAAAAAAATCTTAGATAACTTAAGTTAAGTAACATATTCTATTTACGTTAGATATCTGTAAAAATTTGATCTTTTCCATATGCAATAATTTATCAAATAAAATATTACGTAGTTGCACGTGTATGCGTACTGGGTACTTGCAAATTTTTAAGCAGTACTTTTAATAATTTTAAAACTGTTACTGAACACCACTAAATGCTTGTTTTGCTTTTTTAACAAATGCTTTTGTACACGTTCATATTTACTTAAAAAGCGTTTACAATGATGTGAAAACTCTGTATTATTAAATTTTTTTATTTTCAATATTATCTTTATCATTGAATTAATATGTTCATTAGTAAACTATAAATACAATAACAATTTCATTGATATCAATTGAATCATAAGCAAAATTGTACTTAAAATAAATAAAACATAGTAAAATGATAAAACAAAATATATGAACATCAAGTCTGTGCAACGGCACGTACTATAGATTAATTTTAGACTGATAAATACGTATGGCATATTTTTTGAAATGAAACTCCATATATTACAAATGCGTAAATGATGAAGAAAACACTGAAACAATAGGGCTATTACATTCTTTCTACAATTTAAACCGTTCCATGTAACTAAGCCAATTTTGAACTTAGATTTAAGATATTTTATAAAAGTGCGGAACACAATATCTTTTGTTACATATAACCGTCCACTTGTATTATTTTATAAACAATTAATGTTATTGTTATTTAGTACTGTTACAAGAGCGATTATTACAATTAAGTACTTAATATTTGTTCAATGTAAAATGCAAATATCATTTTTTTTACTTAACTTAAAAAATGTTTTTGAACAAATTATATAATAAAAACAAAAATTATAACACGTCTTTCATTCAATAGTTTGTATTATTAATTTTAGACTGAAAGTAAGCGAATTAAACGTCATTACTTAAAATCATTATTTTTTTATTATATCTATTTTTAAATCTATAGTTAGATTTACAGATCTACAGTTTTTACATGAATTATTAACGTAACATCTTATTCTTTCATTGTTATTCATGTACTTACCAAAGGTTGGAACGCACCTTTGTTGCATAATGTAATGTACTTAATACTAAAAGGACGGTTGTCCACGGCTGCAAAATATCAAAATATCGCGCAGTCTCGTTTAACTCTACCACGTCAATTAATTTTATGTACACTTTTGTCGCTAGGACAACGGTATCGGTAAACTTCGCACTGAAAGTCATACGTATGTTAAAACAATAAAAGTACCTTATATTTGAAAATAGAGGTGAACAGTGAACAATTAAAGAAAAGAATGTCGTTATATGCAACGCCAATACTCTATTTAAACATGGGTGGTGAAATGTTGTATGTTTTGCGACAAAGATTGAAAGCACAAAGGATAAGTGTTGATAAAACTATACAAGGCTAGTGTAACATTATAAAATAAGATATGCAGTATATTACTAATTTATATCGTAAAAATCGTAGTTTTTTATATATAGTTTATATTTCATTGACGTTTACTCCATTTTTAGTACTGGACGATGTAACTGCCGCTTTACTTAATCCTAAAATACTGTCTTCTATATTTGAAGAAAAACCTTTGACTGAAATATCTGTCTTACGGTCTAATTTAGAATGTGCTGTACTATCATCGATAATGAAACTTGATAAAAATAGTATGAATAAATTGTTTGACTTAATGATTATGATGGTTAAGTATCAGTTAACTGCAGCTACTGGTCCTGTAGAAGTTGTACTATTAACATTAAACCATATAGATGCAATGTGTGATATGGTTAGCAATCCAAATGCTCAACAATGTGTTGAGTTGGTACATGGGATGGTGACAGATGTAAGTACTTTGCTCATTGATTAAATTATTTATTTATGTTGAATTTGCAAAAATAATTTACTGACACTTCTACAGTTTTATGGTTCTTTAACTTTTGAAGAGGTCTGGAATGCCAGAAATGATTGTTTGAATGAGTTAGAGACATATTGTGTGAGAGTATCTATTCTTCTTAGACTTGGATTACAAAATGATGATGGTAGTTTTAATTTAACACACCATAAATATGATGAAAAATACGAAGAAAATAAAGTTCGTTTGTCTGGCACGAAATTATGTGATGGTCCTGTAAAACATTTTGGAGAACGCGAGACAATACTTGGCAAAAATATGTAAGTACATAAAAATATGTAAGTTGAACCCTTTTAAATTTTGCTAAAAATGAAGTGTATGAAAAAATATGCAGGTATTCAGTATCATATGGTATATCAAAGCTAGCCGCTGAACAGGAAAATGATAATTACATAAAAGATTGTGGTACAAAAGCAGAACTCCGTATGTTAGCTGTTCAACTTGGAACCGAAGAAACTTCGTATCAGCGACCTTTTACTTTAAATTTATTTTCAAATGACGATAATGATAACGAAAACATAAAAAAGGAAAATTCTGATTTTAAAGAAGATGATCAAAGTGATACGACAGTTACAAAATACGAAAAAACGAAATTTAATGAGAATTATAAAATGAAACTCGACAATATATGTGCAGATCTTTTTGAGGATAATCATGAAGGATTAAAACGCAGCATGAATTTGTTGGAACTTTTAGACAAAACGGAATAATTTTATTTTTAGATTACACCGTAATGTAACTAAAAATTTCTTATACATTTTCTTTATAATTACTCAGTGTCCCACCTAAGATAGGTCACCTAATATATTTTCGTCTCATTAGGACTATACAAAAAAACATTGTACAGGTACTTTTAATAATTTAAAAAATAGTATACTGTAATGAAAACTATTTTTTCAATTCATTTTTTTGGAAATTTTGAACAAGCAGCCCCAAAGTCAAAGTTTACGAATAGAGTTTTGCATATTTTGTTAGTAGTGAACAACTCTGTATCTGGCTGACATTGGTATATAACAGCAGGATGTGAGACGAGAGTACATGGACGACTTGGTAACTGTTTTATCATCAGTAGGTACAAGGAATCCAGGGACAGCCTTGATTGAAGTGGCTTAACATTAACTATGTGTACTGTATACTTAATTATTATATAATCATTCCTGGATTAATAGAACATTCAAAAGGGACTATTACAACTCGATCTCACAGAGCTCATTCTGAATCTGAACTAGTACTCTAATAGAATTATTAAACCTTTTTCCTTTTCTCTCTGTTTCACTTGAATTTTGGGAACAGTATAGCACCTGAGGTCACAGCCTTTCTATGTATTACACTTAAAGCAATTTAACTTAATAAAGAATATGAGGGTGGCTTTATTTATTAAGTATAATGAGTCTGATATCGGGGAAAGTTTCGAAAAATCCGTGAGACATGACACGATAATATATTATATATACAGAACATTTAATAATAAATCGCAATTTCTTATTAATTTAAAAGTTTTATTTAAAAACGGACTACAGAATTAATATTTCTGATAGTGTAATAAACATACTAATAATTATTTTTCGTACATGTAAAAAGTACTAAATATACGGAAAATGCAGCAGTTTTATTCAGAAACCATTATTTATAAATAATTTGTTCTAAGATTTAGTCATATCCAAAATGTACTTCACTCCAGTTCGACCATCAGTACTAAGTGCATTTGCAACAGCTTCCTGATATTGACAGAATGGAACTAACTTATGTGGAGGAGCTTTTAATTTTTTGTCTTTAAACAATGTTCCTAATTCAATGAACATGTTTTCACGTTCTTTCGAATTTATATTTGTTTTCGTCCATGCCGTCATCCAAAATCCTTTTAAAGTTATATCCTATTTAATATTTTAGGTTATTAATAAATATCACTGACTTAATTATGATTTAATTATAATAATTATGATGTATATTATTTTATGAATTTTAATTGAAGTACCTTAAAAATAAGTGCAGAAGTTGGAACTGTCAAAGGCTCTCTAGACATACCACCATAAGTTACCATAATACCTCCATGTGCTAAATGTCTCAGAACTTCTAATGCATTTTGTCCACATATACAATTAAGAGCTAATTTTGGTGAAGGTAACTTTTTACTTTTAAAAATTTGAGTTTTCCTTATTTCATTTTCAGTAAGGATTTCATCTGCACCCAAGTTTGTCAAATGATCCTGCAAAGATTTTTATCAATAAGCAGAAATAAAAATTTACCTTTTTAACTTTTCTATACCTTTAATTTTTGTATGTTTGGCCTCTCTCTGACAACACTGACAGACTTGTAATTCCATATTTTGCATAATTGTATAACAATTTGTCCAACTGCTGAATTTCCACCATTTTGGATTACAGTATCTCCAGGTTTCAAAGCTACAAAATCTTTAAGCATTCTATATGCAGTACATGGATTTACATTTAACATACTAGCTTCTATGGTACCCACATCTTTTGGAATCTATGTTTTTAACAAAAGTCATGTTAATGTTAATGTTTATAATCTTCTCATATATAGACTTCAAAAAATTTGAACAATATTTTTTATACCTTCATAAGTTCTTCTGAATTGTAAGTTGCATGTGTTCTCCATGTTCCTAAGTTTGCACCATTTGGTACAACTCTGTCACCGATATTTAAATCTTTTACATTAGATCCAACAGCTATTATTTCACCTACTCCTTCATTTCCTGGAATAGCTGGTAAAGGTGGTTTACTTGGATATTTACCTTGTATTGTGTTTATGTCTGCTGGATTAACCGGTGCTAACAACCATTTTACAGAAACCTTTATAAAGAATAATTTAAATAATTTTTTTTATCATACTATGTTATATATTTTTTTCAATTTAATTACCTGATTATTTTCTGGTTGATTAATAGCTTGTGTTGTAACATGTAATACATCTACAGGTTCTCCATATTCTTTGTATAATAAGGATTTTACAGAATCTGCTTTAACTGCAGCATTCATTTGGCGAACCGATGTAAAATTTGTTATAATCGATCGTGATAGTGGTGAAACAAAATTCCTTACGCATATAACCATTTTATTGTTCTATATAATAATAGTTATTAAACTATTCTTATTTTTTTCAAGAGTATATTTTTGAAAAGTTATAATTCTTTCCAATAGTTATGACAACGGTTAAGAGATCGCGCAATACATATATTCATACAATTATGAATTCGTACGTACAATAAATGAATTATATTTTAACTTATACGATGTATTATTTTGTGTTATAATTATAACAAATTTATTAAAAACAAATTTGGCTAATAACTTTATTTAATATACATCAATTTGCAAAATTTACTCTTACGATATTTTAATATTTTAAAAATTATAACATTTATGTTACTTAAGATTGTATGTTATAAAGATATATTCTTTAATCAGCTTGAATTAATATCTATTTTACACATTTTTGCTAAATATTCTTTTATGATTGCAAAACCATGTTAAACTAGAATCATCATTGGTTTTTGTTATCAGTAATACCAAGCGTAAGTCGAAAACTTCCATGGATAGATAGGGAATTTTTACAAAATTAAATAAAAAATAAATTAAAAAATATTCTCGTTTCCTAATCTTGAGAAGTGATTCTTCAGTTATCAAAGGGGAAAGTTGTAATTAGTACTTCCTGAAATGAGTTTAACAACCTCGAACTGTTACAGTTTGTATAGTGAGTTACGATTTGACATTTTAATAAATGACATCATAAGTTTCTGGCTTATTTACGTCTAACAACAGTTTTGTACATTGTTATGTAAATAAAGAACAAAGTACGTGCATTAAGTAATATATTAAATTAGTTCACTAAACAAATTAAGAAATATTTACAATTCTTGTCATTTACCATCAATAGATTTTTCTATAACCCTATTAATTGTTTAAAATTTCGAGTGAAATAAG
>NW_017100509.1:3485934-3486231 GCF_001263275.1 Habropoda laboriosa | reverse complement strand
AATGATAGCTTCAGAAGTGGGTTCAACGAACAATGAATCTGTACACATCAAACTCAGCAATGAAAAAGCTCCTCTAATTTATGGAAGAGGTGTTCTTCATAGATTAAGCAATTTTTTAAAATTTGGGAAAACACAACATGCAGAAGGAGATGGATATGTGGAATTTGGTAGCTTGGGCACAGACAGTGGTCGTACTCTGGGAACATTTGCTGGTGTATTCAGTCCTGTAGCATTATCTATGTTCAGTGCCTTAGTTTTTATACGAATGGGTATGAACTTAACTAGAATAATATAAAA
>NW_017100509.1:3480912-3485909 GCF_001263275.1 Habropoda laboriosa | reverse complement strand
ATAATTTTAATTACAAAATTAAATTTTTTAATCATATATATAAACATATCTTTGTATTGATTTAGTACTATATAAATTTTACATTCTAGGATATATTGTGGGCAATGCTGGATTACTTGTCACTTTGACACAATTCATAATTGCATATGGAATTTTATTATTTACTGTTGCATCTGTATGTGCAATTTCAACAAATGGAGCAGTTGAAGGAGGTGGTGCTTATTGTATCCTTGACTAAAAGTCATATTGCATTGTAAAATACTGTTATTGCTCTCAGCAATTATGAATCCATTGAGAATAAAATCCATATCTTGTATAGAGATAAGGTATCAATTACCACCTCTATGTTTTCATTATGTGCTGAATGTTGGATAATATGTTTGACTTTTGTTTAGTGTCAAATTGTTAATATAGAACTTCAAAAAATAATTCAAAATGTGAAAAAATTAATAACATATATGTATTTTTTATTAGATGCTGTATCAATATTTTCCTTATTAATTATTATACAGTCATGATTAGTCGTACACTAGGACCAGAATTTGGTGGTTCTATAGGCACATTATTTTTTATGGCTAATATTGTATCAAGTGCTCTTTGTATTGCTGGTTTTGCAGAAGGTTTAATAGAAAATTTTGGACCATCTGGTTATTTGGCTGGTAAAAGTGCTCTCATACCTGATGGTACATGGTGGCGGTTTTTATATTGTTCTGTATTAAATACTGCCAATTTAGTAATATGTCTAATAGGAGCAGCAATGTTTGCAAAGACTAGTGTTGCAATTTTGGCTGTTGTTAGTGTCTGCTTAATAAGTATTTTCATAAGCTTCTTAGCACAAGGATCCATGGAGGTAATTATATTGAAAACAGAAAATTTATCAGTTAAATGCAATCTAATGTATAACTTATCTAATGTATTTTTTATTATAGATACCAATTCCAAATGCAAATGAATTGATTCAAAATGCAACATATCATGTTAATGGCACTTATACAGGATTACTGTCATCTACTCTTATAAGTAATCTTTATTCAAACTACAGTCCTGATTATTCAAGTAAGGGAGCAATGACTGACTTTGCAAGTGTTTTTGGTGTATTATTTAGTGGTGTAACTTAGGTGAATTAAAAAATCCAGGAAGAAACATTCCGCGTGGAACTTTATCAGCAGTATTATTTACATTTATATGTTATATTCTGTTATCTATTCTTACAGCTGCAAGTACAAGTCGATTTTTATTGCAAAATAATTTTATGTATATGATGCCAATTAATATTTGGCCACCATTTGTAGCAGTTGGTATATTAACAGCAACATTTAGTGCTGGTTTAAGTAATTTAATAGGATCAAGTAGAGTTTTAGAAGCACTAGCAAAAGATAATGTGTTTGGTAAGTGAATAGAAATTTGAAAGTTTTTATGTAATTCCCATATACTTCTGCACATTTAATACTTACAGGATCTGGTTTAAATTTTATAACACAAGGGACGTGGAAAGGAAATCCAATTGCTGCAGTTTTAACTTCATGGACTTTAGTTCAAATAATTTTGTTAATTGGTTCTTTAAATACTATTGCTCAGATTAATTCAGTATTATTCTTGTTGAGTTATTTGGCTACAAATTTGGCTTGCCTTGGATTGGAGCTTGCAAGTGCTCCAAATTTCAGGTATTTCTCATTGCAAATTTACATCATTTAAAACCTTTACATTTTTTGAATAAAGTAATTGAAATTCCTGTATCTTTTTTACAGACCAACATTTAATTATTTTACATGGCATACAGCAACAATTGGACTTCTTGGTACATTAATAATGATGTTTGTTATAAATAGTATCTATGCTTCCAGTAGTATAATACTATGTTTAATTTTAATTATTGTGCTGCATTTGTTTTCTCCAAGTAAAAATGCTCCTTGGGGAAGCATATCTCAAGCACTTATATTTCATCAAGTTCGAAAGTACTTATTAATGTTAGATTCACGAAAAGATCATGTAAAATTCTGGCGACCACAAATACTGTTAATGGTAGCTTCTCCGCGATCAGCGTGTCCACTTATAGATTTTATAAATGACTTGAAAAAAGGAGGACTTTATGTAATAGGGCACGTAAAAATTGGAGAATTTTTAGGACAAAATATTGACCCTGCTATAGAAGAATATCCTCATTGGTTAAGTTTAGTTGATCATATGAAGGTAAAAGCATTTGTCGAGTTAACAGTTACAAAAACTGTACGCGAAGGATTACACCACTTAATTAGAATATCTGGAATGGGAGCAATGAAACCAAACACAATTGTTCTTGGTTTTTATGATGAAAAAGCGCCAATAGATTTTTTTAAGAATTCCCAGTATGCAACAGATATGTTTGAAAACGTTTCAACATTATCGAACAGTACTGCATTTCCTCTAAGACAGATAGATGGAGAAAAGTACCTGGATCCAGTACAATATGTAGGAATGTGCTCAGATGTTTTAAAAATGAAGAAAAATTTGTGTTTATGCAGAAATTTTGACACATTGAATAAATTACAAATAACTAAGTAAGTATATGATTAAGTTTTCACAAGTTAGGTATCATCATGTTACTTGCTTTTCAGGAATTCTTCTTTAAAATACATTGATGTATGGCCTGTGAATTTTTTTCAACCTACTGATCAAGATCCATTTGACACAACATCATTATTTATGCTCCAACTGGCATGCATTATTAATATGGTACCTGCATGGAAAAATTTGCATCTCAGGGTGTTTCATTGTGAAAGTTCAGACAGTACTGCAAGTTTGAGTACTTCTGATTCACAAAATTCGATCAGTGAATTTCCAAGAGTTTCCAATGAACATCGTATAAGAAAACTATTAAATATGCTAAGAATATCTGCATCCATAAAGAAAATTCCTGATTGGGAAGTACAAGTACGTGGATTAAAAGGTAGATCTCTCATCGAGTTAAGAGTTGAAAGTCAATATGAGTCGAGCGCTGAAGGCAGCGATGTCTTAAGTAATGTTTCACGTGCTTATATTTTAAGGTGAACATCATATTTTAATATTTCATTTAATATTTTATATTCAATGAATTTTTGAATAATTCGGACTTTTAATATGTTGATTTTACTTTTCAGTGTGAATCAGTTAATTAGGCAACATTCTTCTCAAACTGCTGCAACATTCATTTATTTGCCTGCCCCACCAGTATCAAATACATGGGACGAAAATGCTATGTATCGTCAGTACCTTCAATTGTTAACAGAATTAACTGCAGATTTACCACCTATAATATTAGTGCACGGTGTTAGTGCTGTTACGTCAACAACACTATAATGAAATGTAAATATAGGAATAGAAGTGCTTATTGTACAAGTTTTGCAAAAGAAAGTATTATTTAATGAATATCATATGCAACCTTAAGTTATTTTTTATAATTCTTATGTTTTTTAAAGAACGACCATTGGCATCTGAAGGAGCAGAAAGATATCAAAAGTATTTTTTCGTTTTTAATTACATGATTATAATAGTATAATGACTAACTCGACGGTAATAATGCTTTCTTATTACAAGAAAAAAATTTTAATCTTGGAACAAATATAGTTTATTGCTGTGGCGACGAATTCATTCTATAAGAGTTTTTAGGAGCGAATATTTTTAAAATGTTGACACAAGTCTTTATTAAGGAATATGTAAATTGTATCTTAACACATTCATACATAAAACTATTTCTATATCAATTTTTTATACCCTATTTAATGTTAACATAAATTTAATTCAATAGCAGTAAAAAAATGGATGTAAAACGAAGAGAATTATTATTTTTATACATCTTGTAAACCAAAAAAAAAATATTCACAATTACTTCATCAATAAATTATGTATGTATAACCTGTTTTATGCACATGACTTTCTTTTAATATTTCTTAAAGAAACTATTATGTTCTCAATAAATACACAATAGAAAAAAAGCGTTCAAATTTTTAAGAATGAAATCTTATTCGAAATTTTTTTCGAATAAAATGTAAAACGATATCCCTTATTCGTGATGTTTATTCGTCTTGAAGTTATTTCGAATAACGAATAAAATATCAGGTCCTGTATTGTATTTTTACAATAGAACAAAGAGACATAAGCGATCACATTTTGAAAAAAAAAAAAATGAAGTTGGATTAGTCTGGCTTTGAGGTACAGAAATATTATTGTAAGAGTCCAAAAACACAAAATGTTTTTTTTATGTTAATTTATTTTATAACAATTAAAATGCTTAAAAAAAATGAGATACAAGATACACAAGGTTAATAAAAATAATAAGAAGAAGAAAGAAAGAAATACATTAAATTAACACGTTCGTCACCATGTCACCCATATCTGGGTGACGGGTATGCTTCCGTGGGGGCCCCGTCACCCAGATATGGGTGACGTTCTTCTTCGTCAAGTTAAGTAGGATTTCACAAGTAATTTATAAAAATCCATACAACACAAGAATTTCATGGAATATCACACTGTATTATACTATACATTAATTTATATTTAAAATAAAATATAACTTTATACTACGTAGCATGGTATTCGTTAAAACAGTTCAAACACATTTATGGTGATTTTCGACAATTGGGACAATATGTTGTAGTCTTTTTTACATTTTTTCTCGCTTCCTGGCGTTCGAGAGTTTGTCTCTTCTTCTGGTAACATAGAACGCAAATTCCAGCTAATCGCTCTGTTTTCGTTCTTGCGCTCCGACTATCGGATTTGGTTCCCCGCGAGGAACTCGACCGATTCACGCTGGGCGATCAACGTGTTAAGGCGACATACAAATGAACTGCAAGTTATTGCTTATCACGATTTGACGCTTACAACTTCACACTTTTAATCTCGCATGCCCCCTTTGAATTTTCTGGCACGCACTTCGAAGTCCAGTAAGCTTAGCGACTCATTACTTAAAAATGCCACAACGCTAAAAATAATTTTTCGATAAAATCAATAAGTCAACGTCGCATTTTCTCGAACTGTTTGTA
>NW_017100509.1:3439905-3480902 GCF_001263275.1 Habropoda laboriosa | reverse complement strand
TCGATATTACATTATAATGACACATAGCAGATAATACTACTAAATTTGCTGCGACTTTGTTGTTAGGATATTTTTCTGCAAATCCCTCTTCTACAATATTATGAAAGTTGTATGACGAAGAGAATTTTAAACACTGCATGATTTTCGAGTCATTCATTAATAAGATGTTCTATTTAAATAGTAAAGTAGATTAATTATAAGATAAAATGTAGATCAAATTCGTAATAAGAAAACATCTTTTACGAGGATAAGTAGGACAATTTTTAGTTTAATCTAGAGTAAATTTTAAACATTTTACGCTTTCGTTTTGCTCTGGATTAAATTAATTCACGAAAAAGGTTTGTGCATTTCTCGCGCAGATTGTCGCGTAATGTTCAGAGCAGTCTTCAATTCTCCAAAGCTTGAGACAAAATCTTCTTTGCGCTAATCCAACATAATATGAAAAAGTGTAGTGTAACACGGCCCGCAAACGGGACTTCAGTGAAAAGGTAGGTCTTCACGAATAAGAATACTAAAATTCGTGTAAATTGGTCCATGGAAGAAACGAAATCTATCAACGAAAACCTAGATAAACTCCAACGGTTGAGTTTTTCCCGCCAACGCTCAAGAACAGAGAACTGCGTTTCTTACGTATTCTGTGTACCTATTAGCATGAAATGGTAAAAATTTACTATTACATGCATTATGTATTTTTAGTCCGAATTATTTATTAGCAACACTTTAAAAATTTCAGAAAGTTTGTATAAAATTCAAAGGAGATAAATTGAAATGTTTGTGCTGCAGGAAACGCAACTAAGAATAGAGGTTAGATTTTCTCGTAAGTACTTTTTCTAATTTCCAAGTGTTCCGCTGAAAATGTATTCCTATTGCATGCGAATTCAGTCTGTTACTTATCCTTTCGTAATGGTTCTTTTAGCTCCCTGCTTTCCCCTCTAGGAAACAAATAAATAAGTTGAAGCTATCTGACCTCATCACAAGTCTACTGGGAGGTTAATATGCACTCCATCCAATCTCGTCGACTCAGTTTCCAACGGAGTGAATCCCTCGTCGAGTTCCTTTTATCTTCAGACGTGTCTAATTCACCTCCACAATCTCTCACGTCACTTTTCCATTTCTATTTCATTGTATACTTTCATCCTTTCTGCACGAACATTTTGTACACCATTGTTCACTTACTTTTTCCCTCTTTACGAGGAGACGACATTCGCGACCGGGAATCTACGGACACTTAATCGTTGTGTCTTCAATTAATTAAATTCCTACGTATATACATAGCTCGGATGGCTGAGAGAGTAATTATTGTGCATCGAAGTAGCACTTTACTCTTGCGACCGGGAATCTACGGACACTTAATCGTTGTGTCTTCAATTAATTAAATTCCTACGTATATAGCTCGGATGGCTGAGAGAGTAATTATTGTGCATCGAAGTAGCACTTTACTCTCTTACCTGCCGAGCTGTATTGTTAAAATGTACATACTTACATATGTCTAGTAATTCGATTGCAATGGCTAATAAAATTTCGTTTTAATTTATATCGTCAAATTTTACTACGACAGTCTTTTAAATACATCCCCTGCACTTAAATATCTCCTTTTAATCAATCCTAATTTTTAATAACAGTTATAAACAATTTCTGACTAATCCATTAAATATAATAGTTAATTCAATGCAAAATTAATATATTAAGCTGATTTATTAAGTTAAAGTATGCAATAATTTTATATAAGACTTCCAATAATGATAAATAACCATCTAAATTGTTATTTAACAAGAAACACTAATTATTTTATAATTAAAGTACTTGAAAATAAACTAGAAACTGTATTTTACTATCTACACTATTAGTAATGTTAAAGCAATTAAACTTTGATTATAAATATCAATTAAATATAATAATACGGATGACGAGAATAGTAATAGCCAAGAGAGACAAGGAAACGAATAGCGCTGGACACGGACTGCGCCAGAGAAATGAGTTAGACAAGGAGAGGAACAGTGTTAGACAAGGATAGAGAATTTTTTTTTATCAAAGCTAACGCCATCTCGTGTTTGGATTTGCGAACTAACGACTCGTTAATAGAATAACAGCATGTGAACAGAGGTATTAGACAAGGAAAGCACTAGTGTGCGACAAGGACAGAGAGAGAACGTTTCCTATTGGCTGACGGGCCGCTGAGCTCGGCCATTCAGGTCCTAAATTATATCGGTCAGTGATAAATCATTAATAACTCATTATTTACGATAATTTTGTGAACTTTTAGAATTGAAGAATGTAGTATGAACCTCTAGCAACTTTCTCATATAGGTTTTAAGGTCTTAGGTCCTTTCAATAATTAGTTATTAATAATTATTGTGCGAATTGTCGGGAACGATACGACGGTCCCTTACGGTTTTTCATTAATATCATTGTTCAGCATCAATTTTCTGTACAATATTCATATGCGTCTGAAAGGCAACATATTTAGCTACATTCTTTTATAATTTTTATTAACATATCTCCTGTGGTTTGATAGTTATTTAACATTCTTTAGGTGCGTGTTACGCTTGTCGCATTCAAGCATAAAACATTTTCGTTATTTCAATAGGAATGCGTAACTAATTATGCACTTTTAAGCATGTAGAATGTAGAATGGACATTTATCTACATTCTTCAATTAATTTGGCAGTCGTAAATAGTGTGGTTCACTAGATATTAGCAATCGTTTATAACAGTTGACTATGCTCGAGTACGATGGATAGGAGACTGTCCCCTATAATGTTTAATAACTTCTAAATTAAACCGAAAATGTTAATGAAACTTATAGAAGAATTTAGCTAAAGGTGTTGCCTTTCAGGTGCGTATAGTTATTTGCACGAGAATTTAGTAGAAAGCTACGAAATGATTGAAAAACCGCAAAGATACTTGACGGTATGCAGTATCGTTCCCGACATCATGTACTAAAGTTGTTGATAACTAATTATTGAAACGGGTTAGAGTACTAAAAACTATATGTGAAAGTTGCTGGAGGTCCACGCTTCATTCTTCAATTCTAAAAGTCCACAGAATCATCGTAGTTAATGAGTTATTAATGATTCTTCCCTGGCCGATTTAATTTAGGGCCTGAATGGCCGAGCTCAGCGGCCCGTCAGCCAATAGGAAGCATTCTCTCTCTGTCCTTCTCGCACACTAGTGCTTTCCTTGTCTAATACCTCTGTTCACATTCTGTTATCCTATTAACGAGTCGTTAGTTCGCGAATCCAAACACGAGATGGCGATACTCTCGCCCGCCATTTTTTTTTCTGTCCTTGTCTATCCCTATACCTTTCCTTGTCTAACTCGTTTCTTTAATGCTGTTCTTGTCTCTTTCTACAGTTATCCTTGTCTTACTCATTGCCGAAATGCGGACAGGATCAAATGTGCAATAACAGCATTAATTTTAACGTAGCTTAGAAACGAACCATGCATTTTCTTTTTGTATGTGCAGTTTTAACGTAAGAAGTACTGTTAATTTGCTTCTCCAATTACAATAAACGTGACCAAATAGAAAGTTGTAACTCTTGCGGTACCAGTTAAATTAAGGTTACAGATAACAGATCGAGTTAGTCTTTCAGGGGCGCTCGAGAAGAGAAGATCGCAGGAGAAGATTTTTAAATTTCACGGATTTCCTGCGAGTCAGCCATAAGTCAGACATCGAAATTTGCCAGTAGTAAAGTCAACCATACCTCGGAAAACCAGTTTCGTCGGCTGACTAAATTTATCGCCGTCAGCACCGTCGTTAATTTTCTTTCAAGATCTGTCGCTTGTCTCTAACTTTGGACGATCCCTCAACCATCCCCAAGAATTCATTTTCCGCCAATTACAGTTGAGTTTCGACGATCAGAGATGTTCGTCATCTTGTCACGCACGTTTAAACGCACGTCAACGTCTGCTGCAACGTTACAGTACGGGAATATGTACACATTCACGTGAAAACACTCAAGTGATTTGGAAAAACAAGAAAAAGGAAAAAACGTTTCTTCTACTTTATTCACACATCGAAGCGGTTTCAATTGGAGGGCACAATTTGATAGCCTGTTTTACTCGATCCACGCTGCATTTGGAACCTCGAGTACAGCTCTCAGCAAGTTTGCGCCCGAAATGATTCGCAACGGTGAACGTTGACGTAGGGATTTTTGTAAAATCGGCGAATTATCGCAGGCACGCCGCACAAGTCCACAAACCGCCAAGTCCAGTCACAGTTTTAATTATTGTTTAGCTGAAATTAACTCGGTCAATTAAACGCCTTGTCTGGTAGCGACAGCTCGCAGCCATCTGCTGTTCTGAACAATATAGCTTACGTATGGTAATTCGAAATAGCATCCCTGTGAGTACCATATGTCAGCGACATGGAATTAATTATCGCCGTAGATTCCCTTCTGCACTTCCCCCTCGTTCAATTCACATCTTCCGTCCTTGTTAGACAATGTTTCCACGTTTCGTATTCTGACTCGGTATTAGAGAACGCTCGATAGATCTGTGGATTCATACGCAACGTTAGATTTTCACGCACAAGCACCGTGTAAAATCGTTTCGCTGTGACAATTCACTCTGTAAATGGTTCGCACGGCAAAGAGTATTCAACATTCGTGAGATTTCAGCCAAAGTGACTAATTTCATCGAATGAAATTTGTTCAAATTTCTTTATTTACGAAGAATGAAGTACTGAACGTGTGCTTCGATACTATTAGGTGTACGAATGAATTCGGTGCCCTTTTTCACAGAGTCTTGACCCGTTTCTCCACTCGAAACAGCTATAATTCTTTAGAGAGAGAATTCGTCGGTTACTCGACAAGTGGAAAAAGGTGACACAAAATAACGGAGATTAGTTTTAACATTAACATCGCGTTCGATCTCCCGTGAATAAACATTGAAGTCCGTGAGAAAAGGCAGTAATATAATTCAAATTAGAAGAATATCAAAAAGTGGAGTGTTACGAACCCACTGCATTTCACCCACACATTGTTATTAGATACTGTTATAATATTATTATTAACATTATTATTAGATACTATTATTGTCATTACCAAACACCTTTATAATTATAAACCAAAAACGCCAAGCAACCGCCACAGGTAGGAAGGAGTTGAAGTCGGGAAAAACCCACGAAGCGACGCTCGACTCTAGGCCCCTTTTCCTGACCATTAATTGGTCGGAAGCAAGGTGCCAAAGCTAGAATAGAACCCGACACCCGCTCGAACTAAACGTTAAATAAAACGACATCGAACACATTTCTGGAATTTTACGCCTTTAACCAACCTGAGACGAAGGCAATTCTCAACTGTTACGGCCCGTTCCGTAACAGGACAGTGTAGGAACCGACGACGGAAATTACCAAACACCTTTATAATTATAAACCAAAAACGCCAAGCAACCGCCACAGGTAGGAAGGAGTTGAAGTCGGGAAAAACCCACGAAGCGACGCTCGACTCTAGGCCCCTTTTCCTGACCATTAATTGGTCGGAAGCAAGGTGCCAAAGCTAGAATAGAACCCGACACCCGCTCGAACTAAACGTTAAATAAAACGACATCGAACACATTTCTGGAATTTTACGCCTTTAACCAACCCGAGACGAAGGCAATTCTCAACTGTTACGGCCCGTTCCGTAACAGGACAGTGTAGGAACCGACGACGGAAGAATATTGAAGGACCCAACCGGGACCTTCGGCTTACCAAGCCGAGGCTTTGCGCGTTACGCCAACCACTCCCTCTCTATTCTTCTTTGTCGGTTTCCTAGTTGGGTATGGAGGCCTTTACCAAGCCGAGGCTTTGCGCGTTACGCCAACCACTCCCTCTCTATTCTTCTTTGTCGGTTTCTTATTTGGGTATGGAGGCCTCGATACTACACTCAGTCATGGCCATCCTGAACTCGCCAACCACTCCCGCTCTATTCTCCTTTGTCGGTTTCCTATTTGGGTATGCAGGCCCCGATACTACACTCGGCCATGGTCATCCTGAACTTACATTCTCGCTATCGAATAATGTCCTCAGTGCAACACAACTCAACACTTTCGGGCCCACTCCTCCACACAGTGGGACACAGCCGAAACGACGCATTTTTGGCACCTTCATTCCTTGACATCACATTAAAACATTATTGTCTAGTTTCACATGGCGTGCTAATAACAAAAATTGTCAAACACAAGGTTTTCGGGTCTTTTCTGACCCAACGAACGAAAGAACGCACCAGGGTTAACTCAACTTTCCCCTCAATCGCCTATCAATTCCATTCTCTATCACGTCACCTTCATTCCTTGACATCACATTAAAACATTATTGTCTAGTTTCACATGGCGTGCTAATAACAAAAATTGTCAAACACAAGGTTTTCGGGTCTTTTCTGACCCAACGAACGAAAGAACGCACCAGGGTTAACTCAACTTTCCCCTCAATCGCCTATCAATTCCATTCTCTATCACGTCACCTTCATTCCTTGACATCACATTAAAACATTATTGTCTAGTTTCACATGGCGTGCTAATAACAAAAATTGTCAAACACAAGGTTTTCGGGTCTTTTCTGACCCAACGAACGAAAGAACGCACCAGGGTTAACTCAACTTTCCCCTCAATCGCCTATCAATTCCATTCTCTATCACGTCACCTTCATTCCTTGACATCACATTAAAACATTATTGTCTAGTTTCACATGGCGTGCTAATAACAAAAATTGTCAAACACAAGGTTTTCGGGTCTTTTCTGACCCAACGAACGAAAGAACGCACCAGGGTTAACTCAACTTTCCCCTCAATCGCCTATCAATTCCATTCTCTATCACGTCACCTTCATTCCTTGACATCACATTAAAACATTATTGTCTAGTTTCACATGGCGTGCTAATAACAAAAATTGTCAAACACAAGGTTTTCGGGTCTTTTCTGACCCAACGAACGAAAGAACGCACCAGGGTTAACTCAACTTTCCCCTCAATCGCCTATCAATTCCATTCTCTATCACGTCACCTTCATTCCTTGACATCACATTAAAACATTATTGTCTAGTTTCACATGGCGTGCTAATAACAAAAATTGTCAAACACAAGGTTTTCGGGTCTTTTCTGACCCAACGAACGAAAGAACGCACCAGGGTTAACTCAACTTTCCCCTCAATCGCCTATCAATTCCATTCTCTATCACGTCACCTTCATTCCTTGACATCACATTAAAACATTATTGTCTAGTTTCACATGGCGTGCTAATAACAAAAATTGTCAAACACAAGGTTTTCGGGTCTTTTCTGACCCAACGAACGAAAGAACGCACCAGGGTTAACTCAACTTTCCCCTCAATCGCCTATCAATTCCATTCTCTATCACGTCACCTTCATTCCTTGACATCACATTAAAACATTATTGTCTAGTTTCACATGGCGTGCTAATAACAAAAATTGTCAAACACAAGGTTTTCGGGTCTTTTCTGACCCAACGAACGAAATGACGCACCAAGGTTAAATACTGAGTCTTTGAAACCATTCAACTTTTATTTGAAACACGTTTCCAGGATTAGCGTGGGTCGATTTAAACGAAATTCCTTTGCGTAGTAATACTTGCAGTACCGGCCAAAGCTAGATCTCGCTTATACTGTTAGTTGACTGCACTATTGATGGAAAAACAAATGAATACTATAGCCCTGAGATTCTTTTTTCTTCAGTATTACCAGAGTTCTAAGACGTTCAACGTTTACGCTGGTGTTCCGTACGACAAAAGTCATTTTTCATAGCTGCAACGGTTGGGCTCACGTGGAGCTCACTTTACCTGTGATATTTGTAGACGTGCCTAAATAAAAGTTCTATTCTATTTTTAAACGATTTTTACTAACATTACTTATTACTTAGACCTTAAAATCTACCAACTAAGTAGCTGGCCGGTACTGTACGACAATTTTTCGTTCGCTGCAAGTTACAACTTTTTCATTTCTACCAATTATCTATCTTTATGAGAAAATTTAAGAAAAACCATTTGTCCCCTTTTATCAAGCACCCTTTGTACTAGAAATTATTTTTTTCAAATTTCATTTTTAGCAACATTAGCCCAAGTTGTAGTACAAAAACTTAGAGTGGCCGGTACTACACGACTCTCCCCTATACCAACGAGAATTTGTTCCGTGTATGCGACGCAACATCGTCGATGTATGAATCGAATTTTTTCACGAACAGATAAGAGTATCACTATGCAGCTGGTGGCAGAATTTAAATTAGCGTAATAATTCATTGTTATTGCAAGCTTCATAATGGTCCGCGGAACGCAGTTACGCTATCGTGTACTACACTTACAAAGATCAATCGTACCTGCTTTTGCACCCCTCCATTTATTGCCAGGACATCCCCTAAATTCGTACGTGGGACCTCGATTTATTAGCCCGGAGTACGATATAAGGGTTCGCGCAATATTGATGGAAAAAGTTTCTCCCACAATACGGTAACAAAAACGTGTTCAGTTTTCGAACAACCCCTTGATGCACCTAAAATGAAGTTCTATACATTACAACGAACGATTTCCAACTCTTCCGCGTAATTACAAGAAGTATCTCTGAGGAGACTCGTTAACAGAGTTTCTACGCTCTGTGTGTACTGTTTAATGTTTAGCGAGCAATAATTCTGTCGCACATTTTTGGCTGTTAATTTGTGGAGAATAACTTCGCCGTGTAAAGTTCATTCGAACTCTTGAGGATTACGAGGCAGAAATATTGTCGTGATCGTATTCGTGAAAAGATTCGTCAAAAAGAAATCGTGTCGAATTTTATTACTAAAGAACCTTTAAATTTGATTTAAAACACGCAAGCGCCTTCTCATACCACAAATTTTTCCTTTTTTTTTTTCATTATGTCGTCGCTATAGTATTTCCTTGGATTTTCGTGAAAATAGTTTTCACTTTTGGCGCGAACTTATGGGACGACCTAATACGTAGTTTAAGAATAGGTGCTAATATACGCGATATTTATGTAGATATTGTGTAACATGTCGCACTGAATTCGAGGAAACGTTTAAAAATGGGTTAAACAGTGATCTTTATCGTGCGTGAAATTAAATAATTTTTCTTATTTAGAAATCCAGGAGAAAATCGCTAACAGTAAGTTGCGCCTACCTGGCGCCGGTAAAGTGAGTTGCTGAGTTAAGAGGAGCGGTTGGTTGGTTCGCGTTTATAATGAACCCTCGAGGACCAGCTTGACTACATTTACACATGTACATGTACAAATGCGTGCATGTACACGCGTGAAATTTCATTTTCGTAAGAATGTACACGCGTGCTTATATTATACAATTATGAAAATAAAGTGAAGCTGCTTGGAAAGGGATGAAAGAACACAGATTCGAACGAAATTAGATATGCAAAGTTTTATATTCTCATATTTAGAATGCTTAAAGGGTCATTAATTTTCTGGATAACAGGTCACTCAAAGGCACTAATTTCTTAGGAGCCAATTGTGATACGCAGTCTTCCGCTCAATTACCTTTATTCTTGCCGTTCAGTGAGAAATTCTTCTTCCACTTGTGTTATCATTCGTAAAATTAATCGTCAAGTTCCCAATAACTCCATTAATTCTCTTTAATCCAAACAAATTGCAAGCTTACATCATCAGTCGGTAAATAGAAATTAGGTCAACAAACGTGTTTTGCCGCGAAGCAATAAATCATCTGGTCAATTTTACTCTCGAATTGTCCTCTGGTTAGTTTTACGTTCGACGTTCTCCCTGCAGAGCTTCGACTACCCAATTTATAGCCTGACCATCAAAGAGGACCCAAAATGGAGATTTCTACCCTGCGCCACTCGAGCTCAGGGATGCGCCATTCCAGTCAGTATGCAAGGAAAGTGACACAAATCGCCGATAAGAATTCTCCCACCAGCAGCAAACTAGCCTAGCTCCACTCGTACAGACTCCAAAAGGGTAGTTTCTTTTATGGATACAGTTTTCACAAATCTCTTACCTAAGCAAGAGCCAAACATTCTGCAAACTGCTATTTATTGAACTTGTCGACCGAACAAGAAGTGCGATATCGTTTCAATCTCATTTAAACATACAATGGTAAGTTTGCAAGGTCCACGAGGGATATTACTGTCTCAATTCACTCGCTTAAGACTTCTTGCTCTGAACTTCGAGCCGTTTATGTAGACTACTCGTTGCCTCGATACATTTACCTACGCCTCCAAGTCCGCGACTGGAATTTAAATTTACTTTTCAAACGTATTATTCACTTTGCGATACTTTTTTTTTTTTAAGAGATTTCTACCCTGCGCCACTCGAGCTCAGGGATGCGCCATTCCAGTCAGTATGCAAGGAAAGTGACACAAATCGCCGATAAGAATTCTCCCACCAGCAGCAAACTAGCCTAGCTCCACTCGTACAGACTCCAAAAGGGTAGTTTCTTTTATGGATACAGTTTTCACAAATCTCTTACCTAAGCAAGAGCCAAACATTCTGCAAACTGCTATTTATTGAACTTGTCGACCGAACAAGAAGTGCGATATCGTTTCAATCTCATTTAAACATACAATGGTAAGTTTGCAAGGTCCACGAGGGATATTACTGTCTCAATTCACTCGCTTAAGACTTCTTGCTCTGAACTTCGAGCCGTTTATGTAGACTACTCGTTGCCTCGATACATTTACCTACGCCTCCAAGTCCGCGACTGGAATTTAAATTTACTTTTCAAACGTATTATTCACTTTGCGATACTTTTTTTTTTTTTAATTTATTTCTCCTTCTTTCGCGAGCTATGACTCATTCTATTTCATTCGAAGGTTTGCTGTAATTTCAATGGATTAAAATTCCAGAAATTTACTATTTGCTCTGTTGACTTCATATTTTTCTTGGGTCACTGTGTGATGTAAAAAGAAACGTTTATTATCAATATTTCTATTGCTTTCGAGTAGCAAAGTTGTTGTCAAATCTTGTCTCGCCGAAGGTACAATCTGCATTACACTCTGCCCTTTCATTTGCTTCGCGTCTGCGTTTTAACCGGATTCCAGCGACATAAAAGAGAAGAAAAAAGGCAACGTTCTTTTTTCCGTAGTACCACGGATTCACTAGTTGGTGCAGAAGATTCGTGTAGATTCATATTTTCAAGGTGGTGTTTTCAGCCTCGCTTGTGCACGTTTGATGCGCCTCTCTTTGAGGGGCACGAGTAACGTAGGCTAGCTGGGTGCGAAAATAGAAAATGGTAAGCAAGATATTTGACGAACACGTTTTTCCTCGTACGCGTGTTTCCGCACTGTGAACATTTTATTTGTTCACGGGATATTTCCAGGTGTCTGATATCCGCGAAACACGCGATGCAAAAGATTCATGTTTTTATATGCGATACAAGAACTTTTGGCGAAAGTTCAGATGAATCGTCGTGACAGAGTGATAGTAATTTTCACGATGAGATGTGTAAGGATAATTACTTTGAATTTTTCATTGGTCTCTTTGCTTCGAGTGTCGTCGAAGTGTGTCGAAAAAATTATGGAAACTGTTTGACACAAAAATATTTAAATTCGGTGGAGTTGTGTTTTTTAAAAAAACGCGGGAACTTTCAGGATGACCTAATATTAATATCGACGAACTGTGATTCGAAGTACCTGAAGATAACCAGATGCGTCAGGTAATGATGGTTGGTCCAGAGAAAGCAGCGATCGTCGATCGATTCCTTAATTACGCGGTGGCGAAAAAGTTGACGCGGACGTGACAGACAGAAAGTGAAGGGTCAACTCAGACTTCAGAACTGATGGAACTTCCGTTCGGGATGGAAATTTCATGTTTCAGGAAGCGTCACTGAACCGTGGGTGGTTGAAATTATCGATTCGGTATAATTGCAACGCTCGATAATTGGCTGTGTCAGCAGAATCGCAATGCATAGTAAACTAGTTACACGAGGCAGAAGTAACAACTTCATTAACGCATCAACGCGTTGCACTTTCATGCTTCGAACGGCTGCGATTCTGTTTCAAAATGGTCCACTTAAAACGGTGTAATGTCATTCTGCTTATACACCGTTGGTATTCTTCCATTACGCTGTGAAATTATTAAGACGTAGGACTAGCACTCCGATCATTTGTCATCGAATACCCTTTCACGGCGGAGAAATTCAGGAAACGAGACGAAGAGATAATGCGATTCTTTCGAAACTTCGTTTTTTAATGCACATGTTTCAACGTGTGCTCAAAATACTTCAGAAAATAGGATTGAGTACAACAGCGAGAAGAAAAGAAAGAAATGATAACAAATACAGCTCAAAATGTGTAACATGCCTAAGACACATATGTTCACAACATACTCTAAAAAAACAATACAATTTTATGTACACAATGTACGTAAACAAAATAAATAATATATTTCTAAAACATTTACATTTTTTTCTAAGATTTTTTGTTATAAGATGGTATTTATTATCTAACGATTAGTTCTGAAATACATATAGTAAAAATTCCAAAAATTAGAAAAATTAGCAAAATTCCATTTAGCAAAAATTCCGGGTCAAAAGAGACCCGGCGTTGCCTCGTTGCTATTTCCGGTCGGCTGTTCGAGGGTTAAATGGCCAGAAACGAAATCGTTCAAAAGTGACAACTAAATCTGCTGTTCTAGCTTCTGTGACAAACGATTCTCACGCCAATTCCCAAGAAATTGCAAAGAACAGCGGTACGAGCGAGAAAAAATAATTTAAATCGTGTAACACTTTCTACACGAATATCACGTAAATGTAAGAAGATTTCTGTTTGGAGGAAGAACTCCTTGATACACAGAAACTGAAAATTATTTAGATAAAAGCAGGTGGGAGAGGACAGGGGAGATTTTATTGCGGTTTCTTAAGTTGGGGAGCGCGAACAGAAACGCTCTTTTGGGAGCTGCATTTGTGAAGTTTAAAATAAAATGAATAATACAAAGGTTCGGTACAATGGCGGCTGTATATATTTCCCCGTTTCGTTCTTCCGCAAACAGACTTTTGAAGTATAGTAAACCCCTTTGGCAGGTGGCTGTTAACGGAAGACAGCAAGCTTTGCTCGCGTATGCCATCTGCGTCGCGCTACTCGACTTTTACCCGCACTTTCACGCAATCCATGCAACCTGAACAATGCCAGGGACTGGCAGCTCGAATAGAAATGCGGTGAGCATGCATTTTTTACGTTATCAGCGATGTACACGGTGGAGCAGAAAATGCAACGAATTGAAAGGAGAATAAAGTGTTTCTTAATATTTACGCGACATTTAGGTACCTGCGATACACTTACACGAAACGTCGACAAGTCTCGTATCGTCTGGTACGGTTACCAAAATTTTAAAATTTCACGAAAAACTTCCGAGTTTTAATTTCAGCTTTAATTTCGAAAAAAAAGGGAAAAGGTCCACGCGAGGCAGTCTTGGATTGCACGCGAGATGGTTAAACATGAAAATCCTCTTTTTAGCTTGACAACTTGATACATGCAGTTTCTGACGAAGCATTTAGGCAAATTCGTAACCGTGCACGATTAAAAATACAGATAAACAAGTCGCAAAATTTGCGCATGTTTAGACGTTAAAATTTCAAAGTGGAATCTTAGCGTTGAAGGGTCGATCGTTTTTTCTTTCTTTTTTCTTTTTAAAGAAAATATCGCGTAATTTACGAGCTCATGAAACATTAATCTCTCCCTTCGTTTCGAGTACTTAAACTTTCTCGCCACTCTGTCACCTCTTTCGTTCTCTGAAATACGCATCCCCTGCTGTACACGGGCTCTTGTACAGTGGATACTCTCGTGTACATCCGTTCTTCAGTATAAATCAACCTAGCCACTGTGCAGACCGTGAGTTTCTGGCCGAAGTGTACGTAGTGGGTACATGTAAGGCACGAGAGAGGGGTAGCTTTGAAGTGAGTTAGATCAGGCCGATGCACGCGACGTGGTAACAGAGCTGGCAGTGGAACCCAGCGCTCGTTGATCTACGAGCAGCCGGAAACGAGAGGATGCACGGTTAGAGCCACCGATAGAAGAAACCGGAAGCGTGTGCAGTCCTGGCCGAGGTACGACGATGAAAATGTGCAAGTAAAGTGTAGAAAAGGGTAGCGTGGTACTGTAGAAGCGGTTGTTCACCGGGAGAGTTCGAGGAGGTATGAAATAGTCGTGCCTCTACTAGCAGTGGAAATGTTAGCGAAATGGGTGGCAGAGTCGCTTTTAAGACGCGATTGCGAGAGGTGCAGAGTCGCGTTTGATCGATCGTATAATACATCCGCGATGTAAAACGCTTTACGGGACGATAAGATTGCGTGCCATTGTTCCCTGGAATTTTCTGCGAATGCGACACGAGAAAATAAATCTGGAGCCTGTGCTTAACAGAGAGAATAGTACCGATTTCTTGCAGGCTACTTTAGGGTGGTTTCAAGTCCCTGTATATTCGGATTTTCTCGTTAATTTTCGTTCTGATGTTGATTACGATCCTTGAATTCGTGGTCTGTTCAATAATTGTACGTCAAAGATTATAGTGAATTTTGATCAATTTATCGTATCGGTATTGAATTTCGTAGGAAGTAATAGTGTCTATAATATATGGACGTCTACAAGAAGGCAATAAACATGTAAGGAGCATATATTCGCGCTGTGAAAAGATATGAAAGGATGTGACATAGTATCAGAACTAGGAGTGGTATCGATAACATGAAAGGTATCGCTATTTCCGACAATTCTAAGAGATACCAGAGGTTTCAACTTCTTATTGAGAACTCGCGTGAAAATTCCCTGAGAAGAGTGAGAATTTTTTCAGTGAAAAAGAAAAGAAATATTGTTAAATCGGAACGTTTTAATTTATCCTGTTCCCTTCTTGTGTTGTTCTTTGATAAATGTTCGTTTCCTGTACATTCTCTTAGTATTTTTGTATATTTCTGTATGCTTATGTTGCACGGTACTTCTCCGAGTTTGCCATTTTTCATCCTTTCATTCTCTCCTCCCTTTCTCTGCTCACAATCTTCTCCTCTTACGCGGATATCCTGGCAGCAAGCGGTGAAATAATTCCTGCAAGTTCCGGGTGACGATATCGTTCGTTCATCCGGAATATCTCGTCTTCTTGCATCACCGCTTTGAACCAACGGAGTACTTGAATAATGTTTATACGACATTGATTGCCCATAGAGATATCGGCGGAAGATTCTCGGAGATTCAAACTTTTTGATTCATTACCCACAGTGGGAAGTTTCTTTTCGAATTTAAATGTCCCTCTCTTATGCGTATTTCCAGCTGAAATCAGCGGATTTTTCCATCTGCAACTTTTCTGATAAATTTTTCGCAATTTTCTCTCTTGTTCTTTTTTTCACGCTTCTATTTCTTTTCCTCTTTTTTAATTAGGAACTGTCAAGATTTTGGACGTGGACCTTAGATTTATAAGGATTTCTCTCTCAATGCAGTTAGGTATACCACATTTTCTTTCTTACTATGTCGGTGAAAAGGGAGTTAATGGAAAGGGGGACTGGATTCTATCGAACGTAAGCATTGGCGGGTGCACTACTAAATCATAATGCGATTCTAAAGGGGCGGTTCAGTTCTGAATGCAGGTTATTCAGACAAAAGGGAAGTAGAAGCGAAAAAAATCATCCTTTTCCTTTATGTTTCTTGTCTAGTCTATTTTCTTGCTTAGGTGCTGGCCTCTGGTATCTTTAGATTAACGTCTAGCCACAATGTCTTTCTTGTCACAATTGTACTACATTATTTAAAAAAAAGTACGTAACGCTACACCTGTAATACAAAAATGTTTCTCTCTTGCGATTTAACTAGGAGAATCCTGTCGAACTGTATTAAAATTAGTGTAATACGAAATGTGAATAGTAGCAGTTTAAAATAGTAGTCACCTCTGTAATTTTTAATTTCACAATTAAATTCGAGGAAGCGTTAAATGTATCACTATCAAAATCGTTAATTTTTATATTCACAAAAGGTGGATAATTATTTTGAAGGGGTTAGCACACGTTGAAGAAGGGGTTGAAGGTGAAAATTATCCATATTTATTAAATAATAGTAAAGGATTACATTTTACAGGAACAGAACAGAAATTATTGTACTTTCTTTCAAGCTAAAAGTTATAATGTCCGAAGAGCTGTTTATTTTGCAACCTTCATCAAATTACGACACGATCCATCATAAATACTTTAAAGTAAACGTCCAAGTTAGTGTCCAGTAATATTGATAAATGGTTGTTTACCAGATGTACGATATAAAAATTTTTAAAGCCTCGGTGAAAGCCTCAGCTGAAGTACCTTAAAAAATGAATCCACGTGATAGAGTGACAATAATTTTCACGATGACAACTGCTTGGAATTCTTATCGTTCACTTTTTTTCGAGATTCAGAGTGATGCTTTTTTTTTCTCAAAATGAGCAGCTTAAAACCGTGAAAACTTTCAGGATGACCTGATACGATAGATTCTATACGTACAGTACTTACACAGCCGCTTGATTGTCTTTAGTCATTGTGCCGCTTTCAGTTTCCTCTTTCGGCGAGATGTAGAAGAATGCGGTCATGGCCTGCACTTCATAATGCAAAATGACGTTAGATATATAATCGATCCCGCGATGAGTATCTCCAGGATACCGGTGGCTTTCGGGGTCAATTACAAGTCGTTCCTTAAGCAACTGCCACAGATACGATCTTATTCCTCATTTGCATGTTAGCCTCTGATTAATACATTTAACGGGAACCTCGTTGCAGTAGCTTCACAGTAGTACCATTTTTCACTCGATTTTAGATTGTCCTTTGTGGAATTACATTGATTGAATGGAAAAGGAGGCGAAGATTGTAGCTGGATTTATTGCAAAATTAACTTTGCTACTTGCCTAACATCTATCGAACGATTGTATCACATTCAGTGATCGACCATACAATTAATCAGTTACTTTGAATTTTATAACAAGTTTAGAATTTTTAATGTAAAAAGGAAGCACTGGGTAAGTGCAGAATTTTCGAGAATTTCGGTGGAATTGAGAAACCAAGGGAGATCTGGCGATTGTATTACACCGAACGATCGACCGTAGAATTAATCAGTTACTTTGAACTTTACAACAGGCGCAGAAATTTTAATCTAAAAAGAAAGGACTTAGTAAGTGTAGAATGTTCGAGCATTTCGGTGGAATTGGGAAACAAAGAACGAATGGAGGAAAGTTGCAGAGAAAGGGAGGATTTGGTAAAATTGTAAAAGGAATAGTGCGGATCTTTGTTACAAGTGAGGTACTATCGGATAAGGGCTGTTGGCTCTCAGCCTGGAAGTTCAATTTTTTGTTCAGAATGCCATATCCCGGACTGCAGTGACATTACTAGAATTGCTCGGTATCCGTAGCTACATATCCTGTGACAAAAACTTTGGAATTTATTAAAATTTCAGTCACGCAGAGCGAACTTTTCACTTACCCGGTTTCTGACAATTATTAACCCTCTACGTGAATTTCTCTGCATCTGACAGCGATTAATCATCCCCGAAAAATATGTCTTATAGTAGAAACTAACTGGATCGTAATTGATTAACGGGAAGAAAGATGACCGAATGGAACGTGACAATGTAATTTCTCGAACGTGTGCGAGCTAATAGAATTCTGATGGGTAAAATGTTCTTGGTAATAAATTGAACTAAATCGTAAGCTGTCACTTGTAAGCTGTAAATTGTTTAATTAATTATTATTGGGACTTCTCAGTCCTCGAATATTGCACAGTATTGTCGCAAATGAGTCATATAACTAAATCACAGTCATTCCAATCAGAAATACTCAGAACACCTGTTAATGTACCATGGTATATCAGAAATGAAGACTTTTTACGACTGCAAGTGTTGTTTTTACACTCGCAACTTCGTCTACGATTCAGGTAAGTTTAATTAAATTTGTTCGTTAATCACGCTGATTTAATCAGAGATGATAGAACTGTTTCTATCCTGATCTTTCCTCTGGCCTTGTCCATTTCTTATATTTCATTTACGAACCGTGCGGTACAGCAATGCGGGAAAAACTCTCCAACTACCGAGGATATGATACGAGAGTGTCAGGATTTATTCTTCTTCTACTCGTGTTGCTTGCACTTTTTTGACATTTCACCTTCAAAGAAAGTGGAACCGTTTAATCCTGGGACGAAAAGGAGGAATTACGAGCAAACACAATACGATTTCTTCTCGCCCTCCGTTATATATTTCTTAGTTCTCGGTCTTATCCTTACTTACTTATTCGCCCTTTCTTTCTCTTTCTCTATACAGTGCGAACGTTCTTAATTCGATAAAGTAATTAATCAGGAGCGAGCAGATCTTTCAGAGATAAAATTACCGCTGTAAGTTCGAATTAATTCCACGAAAGTTTGTAAAAGCTGTAGAATCGAAGTATTTACATTGCTGTTTACGTAGAGAGTATTGTACGATTTAAATTACATTTTCCCGCCAAAGTTGGTGTCATTTCTTTTAGGATTTTAATAATTTTGTAGTGATTTTTATCTGTCAAATAATTTTATCGCGAGAAAAACTGTGTTAAAATGATCTGTTGTTAAACTCTTACTTATAATAAATTACTCACACTACAATTTGTTACAAGTTTCGTGTCTCTAACCCCGATTCCTCTCGTTCCAACTTCCTCATCCGGTCGACACGTTTGTCTCCCTTGTCTAAATTAAGTGGAATTTAAAAATTTACCATTAAAAAGTAAAAGTTGCTCACGTGATCCCGAGGCTTTCAGTTAGAATGGCTGCGTGTTGAACGACGATGCTAACGCGCGGAGGCCGCGTCAGTTTCAGTGTGTGATCCCTTACTTATTTATATGTGTTCAGTTAGCTCGAAAGGACCCTTTTGACCTTACCTCGCTCCAGACTCCCTCCCATTCATTGTAGCTCACCAAAGGCTGCATTCGTATTTCCCGGGAAACGTCGACAGCGGATTTTCGCCGCCGGCAATCTGACGTTCCTCTCCGACGTCGTTTCACGGACGCGCGTCGAAGAATGACTTTGAAGACGCATTGTGGGATGAGACGAGCCTCGGTTTATAGCGAAGTGTCATTAAAAAGCAGAATCTAATTCGTTCTACAAATTTTTCAAACATTTCATCGAACGAAAAATTGAGAAACTTGCAAAATGTTTCATCTCTACTTTGCCCGATTTTGCCTTAATTCGGAAGAAGTAGAAGAATCGAGACACCTAGAATCAAAGGGATGCAAGTGACATTTTTCTGATATCGGGGAAATCGAGCTTGAAATTCAAATGTGTCGAAAAAATTCCACGTAAAGTCTCTATAACGTATAATAAGGACGTATAATAAGGAAGACACACAAATTTCTAACGAATTTAATTCTTCAGTTTATGAGTTATGGAATACACGGAAAATACTGTTATCGCACTGGCAAGTTTCCGTAAGAGCTCTAAGGCTCCCTAGATAAAAAAAATAAAATGATTGCTATTTTCTGTTTTCGGAGGCTCTCCTAGAAGCTAGAAATAAAAACGAAATTCATTATTATTTTAGAAGCGTCAGAGATATTGGTCCATCCGTTATATATGCACACCAGTTGTTGTACGATATAATTTTCAGTTAGGGAGAGACTTTTTGCACGTGTATCTCGCCGAGCAGATGTGCATTAGTTCTGGCAGCGAAGTTGCACGGGCGCAGATGACTTGAGCGTTCGACAAGTATAGATATCGGTAGGGGAAATTCGCAAACTATGTTCCAGGGTCACAATGCCGCATAGCTGGAAAACTTGGGGGACTTGGATGAAACGATACGAGTCCCATGGGAACCGTCTCGCAGTAGGTATACCGACGTTCTCTAGATCCTATTGAATAACTCAGCGTTAACATCAACTGCGTCTCTCCGCCCTTCCCTTCACTCACGCCGGTTTTCACCCTCCGCCATTTCAGGAAGGAATATCGGGGCGAAAACTCCGCGAAAAAAGAGAAAAATTCAACGGCGGGGGGAAACACGTTCATTCTTTCGCGTGTAAACGCAACACACGCGAACATCGTCGTGTTTACTTGCAACGCAAGGAGAATGTTTGCACAATATCGCATCGCGTTTATTATACCGCGAGAAATTCTTCCTCAGTTTCTTCGTCGAGATCATTTCGAGAACGCCTCCTGTTCCTCGCCTGATCGATATCTGAACGTACGAAATTCGACGTTACACAGTATCGCGTGTAATCGTAGATAGGGAGATGTACGAGGTTGGAATCTCTGATCAGAGTTTCGATGTAACACAGATAAATGTGAGATTGAAGTAGATCCAGTTCCTTAGACTTCAGCGGAGTTCTTGTTAGGATAGATTAGAACTTAAGAAGGTCCATTAAGAGCTGAAGCAGAAGTGAGTTGTCTAAATGCTTCTGATCTTATGTTTTATCCCTGCTTACGAAGATTCATTTGCGGATTAGTTCTGGTAACGGCGCTTCTGTGAGGAACGAACAACAGGTATTTCGACGATATTTGTGTTTCAATTTGTAATTCATTATCGTGAACATGTTTACGGTAATAATTAAATTCGTCGTGCTAATTGCCTGTAAAGTAGGCTTTGCGAATATTATTTGGATAAAATAAAGCTCGACGAAGAATGGTATTAATTACTTGACGGTCGAAACAGAATGCGAAATAATTATTGGCTCCGGAATATTGTGCAGAATTCGTGTGGCTGCTTCCAGCCAAAGTTTGGGGGAATGAGAGAGCGGTGCACAAACGTTCGATGTACTAAATTATCGTTACGTCGCATAAAGACCTCGATAGCCTTGCAGTTTCATGGCTTGTGAATTGCGAATTTAGTAGAGCGATGTAACTTCATTTCCATTTCCGTTGTAACAGTCGCGGGGGAGAGAGGGAAAGCTCGTATGTACATTTCGTAGAAATGTGCAGTTATTTGGTTGCATTCAATGTGCGATGCGTATTTCAAATGGAAGTACTCTATTTTGCACTCGTGACTACTATTGTTCAATTTCCGCGTGTCCGCTCTTCTTCTTGTTATTGCGAGTTTCTTAGACCAATTACAGGGAGTCAGAAATAAGCTGCGACTTTTTTCTCAAAGAATACATTGATCCACAGTTTCCGTATTATCAATATCCTTATTTGTCTTTAATTTATACGTACAAATTTGTATGTAAAAAAAAATCAGTAGTACGAAATTACTTGTCTGAAACGTACACCTTGTCTCGATGTAAACTGTTAAATGGCTTCAGTGACACATTTTCTTTTGGTGTGAAAAGAGAGGTTGAAGAGTACTTTCAATCTGAATGCTTCAGAAAAGACAAAAAACAAAAAAAACGAATATCCTCTAAAGTAGATTTATTCACAAGTATCGAAGAATTGCTAAGTTCGAACGAAAATTAAGATCGGCTGTATTACTAAATATCATTATCGACGATTGACTAAAAATTAGCTTTGTACAATCAGTCGAAATTATGTCGTTCGTATGTTCCTACGAATATTTATCCCTCATTAGCGTTGCGTGCAGATATCTTTCCGCCTAAGTTAACGTTGTACAACCTTTCCACCTTTCTGAGCACTCCCATTTCCACTAATTTTCAAACTCTATGCTCTGAGCGCTTCCATTGTGATTCTCTAGAAAAGAATATTTTACCCGAGCGCAAGAGAAGTTACGCGTTTGATGTCACGTCGTCCTTAGAAAGGATTTTATTTTTCTCATCTTTAATGAGCAGCCATAATTCAACCTCTTGAAACGCGAAAGGAGGCTTTCCTGGAATACGTTGAATACATTCTTCGATACCTTCAGATGGTAATTTAATTGCTATACGTAGAAATGGAAAAGAAGGTTTCATAAATGATCAACATTTAGCGGTGTTTCGAGTTCACTTTTAAAATCGCGATAAAAATTAAGACCAGATATTGAGAAAAGAAAAGAAACGACGTTTCGTAAGAAACGTTGATAGTTGCTTGAAAAATGTACGACACGTGAAAAGTTATTTAAAGTCGGTTTCCTGTCTGTTCGATTGTGCTTCGTTTACACTTCCCCAGAGTAACGGTCGTATGTTGTTGCGGAAGGTGAAATACGGTGTAGCTAATGGCAATCGATAAGTTTTATGGGCCAGACTGTATGAAAGGAAGGTAAAAAGATAAACGAAGCAACATTTATTACAACGCTTTGACATTTCAGAGGATTTATCAATGATTAATGCTGAATTGGTGGTTGCTTTTTGTTCCGTAGTTTCACCCAAGGGGTAGATTCTCTTTGAAATACGGGCGTATAGATAAGTAACACTTTAAGTGGCGTGTGGATTTTCCAATTGCAAAATAGTGTGCAGGTATACCGACATTTTAAGATTAATTCACTGTGAAGATCACTCTGCTTTCAGATGTATTCTACATCACTTCAGTTTCTGTTCTGTGATAAAACATTTAGTGACAAGCTTATGACAGAAAATGATGGAACACGGGTACTGAAAAGTTTGCAGAGTTTCTTAATGCTGGTTGCGACAGCTTTTACTGTACGGATTACAGTATGCTCTTGATAATATTGCGTGGCTCGATGATTTTCACACGGAAAGTCATAGATAGCGAAACAAATGAGTGGTTCACGTGTCTTGGCGAGTTTGAAACCCGACAATCCAACAAGGAGTTTCTCTTCTTCTTCTTCTTCTTCTCTTTGACTCGTCTTCACCTATAACCTCTATTCGTCTGTTCTTCCACGATCCGAAACTCGACATGAAATAAGAAGAGAGTAAATACTCGGGAGTCGTCTCCGAGTACATGGGCGTTTGGCACGGAACCAAATTCCACCAGCAGGAGGTATATCATTGCTAGGAAGCAAGCTAGTATATATACAGTGCCTCCTTTGAAATCATTCTCGTAGCTTATTTCGAGGCGATGACGGTAACGAGATTTTTCTCTGAAAGCGGCCATGCTGTGAAAAGTGGGACATGCAATTGGCAGATATTTTCATCTTCAATTAACTTCTCTCTAGGAATGTGGATAGTAACTTTATTTATATCGATGATCAAAAATTCATTTTGCACAGAGTGATCGACAATTTTACTATTTGTTTGCTGCGAAATGAAACGTACATTCTGAAACTATTTTTTAACCATTTAAGTTACTCTCTTTGACTGTATTCAGTATTAGAGTAGAGAAATGATTGGTTCGAAATTGAATATAAAATCTATCGAATGTAAAAAAGTATCGAATTTGTTACTATTGGTCAAGATAACCCAGAATTCAACAGCCTTGACACTTCTTGAGCGTTGAAGATTAAATTATACAGAAGGAAGAGTCAATCTCTTTTGTCACGGTCAATCGCGTTAAGAGGCAGTGGAGAAGCTCGATGTATAGTCAGACATCGGTCCTTGCATGCATATGTATGTATTTACGCGCTCTATGGCACTTTGCATAAGTTACTATACAGTTGTCTGATAATGTATACAGCAGTGGGATTAAGGATAACGATATCGATGAATATCAAGTTGTTCGTAACATTAATTTGTTAATAATTTACGTAACTACTTGTTACCTCGCGACGCGTTGCTTCTTCGAACGATTCACGAACTTAACAGTGGCTGGCAATTTAACGACGAGAAGGCCAATATTAATTTCCTTAGTTGGATCGCTGTATTTTTACTTAAAACAAATTAAACACAAAAATTACCGAATCTTTTAATATTGAACGCTTAAGAACCGATAATTTCGCGGTTAGGGAAATATGTGGCGGTGAAGGATTGCGCGCAAATAATTTATACACGACGTATCGTTGGCAATTTTGTGGTTTATGATATACAAGCAAGAGCCTGGCCATATTGAGAAGGTTGTTCGCAACACTTTACTAATTATTCCCAATTAATTTCACTGTACAGTGCTTATTCATCTGTCATCGCTGCCCGATATGCGGATACGATATTATAACGACGTGTTTCCCGCGCGGATCCTATTCGTTATTGATCATTTGGTTATTGAACTTTGCCAATGTAGCTGCGGTAGATTGGAAACGTCAGTTGTGGCGATCCTTTAATTAATGTTACATCTGTCCAAGAGAATTATCTTTCCATTAATACGTTCCTCCAAATATCAATGTCGCTACGCGGAATTTCCACATTTCTAATTCAACTGTAACACTTAATGTATTCGTTTGGAAAGAATTTATCACGCAGTTGAGTATTTCCTAAGATTGGTCATTTTCTGTAGGATCTATCTGAAGTTAGAAAAGACTTCCATACCAGTTGAGATATATTTTAATACGAACTGTTGAATGAAAAGTTGAGAAATAATTGCGAGATCGTTGGGACGAAAAATAAGTTCGAGAAAGATGTACTGTGCAGCAATATTTATTTAAATATTATTCGTAACACTTGAATTCTGAATCTGTGCAATTAACGAGGAGACATACTTGTGCCACCGTGAGGATAATCGCGGTATAGTTCTTACTGGTACCTTGTTGCATATTGGACGATCCATGAAAAGTCACTAAAAGCTGTAAATGAAAATTCGAGCAGTTATTAATTTCGGTGAAATAAAAATTGTGAAATGAATTGTTACGAGTTTATTAAAATGTTTGAATAGTGTAATTATTTATTGTATTATAATAGTGATATAATGCGGTGTTACTTTGTTACGCAGAGAATGATTTTCCGGTAGTTTGATAAGTTGGGACATTGAGAAGACATCGCAATCACGTTCAATTAACGAAATTCCTATTTAATGACTTATTTGCTTAACAAATGTGATTAACATTGTGATTTCTAGCTTGCTCCTACTAAACTCGTTTACAATTTCTTCACATTTACAGTATTTATCGTAGAAAGCACATTAGATATTCCATTCTTCAATTTATTATTGTCAACTTGTACAACGATAAGTAAATTTGAAAAATTTCTTTTATTGACAATAAATTCATTGCCAATATTTATTTGATTCCCTTTGTTACATACGAGTCAGCCAAACTAAACAATTGTGTAAGAGTTAAAGTCTTTGGTTGTTAGGAGGTGCTGCTATATTTTATTGTGTCTCATGTTTAAAAGTAATTCACATAAATAGAATCACATAGTAATTTCACCTGTGCATAAATTACAATGTGCTAGGAACTCGAACAGTGCAAAACGTGTTACAATTGGTTACAAAGTATAACGTAATTATTCTAATTTTGATTATCGAAGAGCATACGATACTAAGGTATTATAATTTAATTTCTCCCCATATTCGTAATTGAAAAGTAGTAAGTTACACGTACTTAATGTTAGTCGTTAATTGTTATCTAAGAGTCCCAACATAGTAAGCGTATTTGTATTGCGATAGAAATTATCCCGTATCACAACGAATTGACTCAACCAAGACTTTGCTAATTCAGTCGCTAAACAACGGTTCTACGAAAATCTTTGCGCACGCGAACAATTCAAATCGGTTAAATAACTGGACGATATTTAAATAACAGAAACATCAAAACCTATCTCCACAACATTAACATTATCTTACTTCACTATTTCAAATTCGTCCGCGGCAAAGCAGAACGATGTAAACGCGATCTCACATTTGACCGCGCCGAACCGATAATTTTCCTACACATGTAAAATTCACTGGGCTATTATCAACAATTTCACTCGGTGTTCGCCGAAATTGCGACGTATCAAACGGAAAAAGTGGGACGGTGTCCAGTTGAGGAATTACGGTTTTAAAATACTGTTAACCGTTCTTGTCACCGGTCATTCGTTGTTGAAGCACCATCGTTTATAACAATCATGTCCAACTTTTACGACAATACCACTGACCACTCTCTCTCTCTCTCTCTTCACTTTACATCATCCTCCGTTTCCGGAACGAAGTACACTCTGCAAAGTCCCAGAAAACCTCTCGAGCATGTGATTCTCTGAATTTCTCGTTTCTTCCTGTTTCTCGTACGTCGACAGAGTGACACACAGACACACACACAGTTCGATGACACCAGACTTCTTTCGCAGACCATACAAACCCGCATCCACTGTTTCCGAATCTTTTACTCGCTGTCAGAGAGACAACCGTTCTCCTGCAACTTGTCCATCCCTTTGTGCGTCTCGCCGTTATTCGAATCCGAGACTTTGCTGTAGCCGTACATCAGCGAACTTCTGTTCCGTATGTACCACTTAACAGCCAGATAAATCGCCACCAATACGAAAACGCTCACGTTGATCAGAAACAAAGCGGTCATCCTGTAGAACCATAGGGTCGACTGCATCATCCACGAAAGCTCGCGCAGGATGCATACAGACTCGTTAAGACTCGAAGAAATTTCGGCATCCTCGTGGCAACTGGTGCACTCGGTATCCGAGGATCCTGAACAAGTTAGGCAGGAGTAATGGCAGGCATAGCAGACAGACTTTGTATCGTCCAATATCCCATACGTCCCCTTCGGGCACTTGTACACGCAGATTCCGTTGTGGTGGAACCAGTTCAGCTTGCATTCTGAAAAATTAATCACATCTTTTTCACGGTCTTCCTCTCTCCGATTACACGGAGGTGTCTTGTCGTGTGTTGTTCGTTTTTGTGTGTTTTTGTGGTGTGCTGAAAATGTTGAAAGACACACGGACGACACTAACTCATCGTAGATCTCGGTTGAGCAACATTTTTCGAAGAAATACGCTAAATATACAGGATGCTGCAAATTTTGCGAGTATGTTCTACGAGGAGATTCTACGATTAAGAAAGTGACAAATTGACGATTATAGGTTTCTTGATTGGCGAGCAAAGTTTTCAGATTATCCAGCGATGTAATTTGAATTTTCAAGTAATGCGCCTGTCGCGAGCAAGTTCGGAACAGTTCTCAGATAGGAGGTGCATTTAGAGTACCCTGATGAAGTTAATGCCAATGTTGGTAAACCTTATGCTCAACGGGAAACAACCGAGAAACCTGAATTACTGTTACGATTAACAGTGGAAAGTAGAAGTATCCGATTCCTCGTAGTACAGTTTTGGAAATCACACCGCAATTCTGTTTCAGCGTTTAATCAAACGTTAAGTTAGACAAGTGAGAAATTTTTCCGAGATAATGTCATCCATACGTAACACGCGAATATTTTTTCATTCGTTGTGTGTTGTTTCATGTTCATTGTTCCAAGGTATTACGTTCTAAATGTAGCTTATGTTAAAAACGGTACTGTCTAGTTGAATAAATCTTTTCTCATAATTAGGTACATATGTGTGCAACAAGCGATGTTCTATACGACAACAATAAATAAATATACATTCAATATATATATTAGGACTCGGTGAATCGATTGCCGAAACAATTCTTATCTCATCGTAATGTATTATACAAGTTGTTTAACGCTAAAAAAGAATATTCCAATTTTGCATTCGCCCAGCCCTAATTTAAATATATTTCGATTTCGACTAGATACGTATTACCATTTGTGTTAACTTACAAAAAGAAAAAGTTAAGCGAATAAGATTGTATAAACTGTTAATTTAACCAGCCATTATTTGCCATAAAATAACTATGAAATAATACAGAATTCTACGGTACATGCTGAAACATATATTTACTGTAGTTAAATTGGAATTAAGACAGCGGACATCGAATAGTTTCAAGTTCAATAGAATCAAACGAATCGTCTAATTGTCGAATAAAGAAAAAAGCGTGTTTGACAATCAGTAAATAATATGTAAAGGTACATCTTTGTCAAATTGTTGGTGAAAGAACACTTTCAAGTAGAGAGAATGCACGATTCAAACCTGCCTCTGTGAAGATGCAAAATTCGGATTTCAAGGCTCGTTGCAAACGAGCGACGCAAAGTAGTCGCGATTTCGCAGCGGGATTGACGCTGTGCGATTCCGGCACGTTTTGAAAGGAACCCTCTACCCGGGACCGATATTCGAAATATTATGCGGAATATCCGCGGCGGCGGTGAATATTTTCGCGGCGACTTAAGCGTGCGTTCGCATCAACGCGAAAAATTCCCGCCAAAGCTGCCAAGTTCCAGCGATTTTTTTCCGCCGCGGATTTATCTCGCTCTTTCCGCGCGTTTCTTTCGCTGCCGCACGAAATCCGCGCGACGTGAAAGCAATGTGACATACGCGGGAAAGAAAGACGCCGGTGAATCCCCGCACGGATCAATGTGAAATATTCGCTGCGGCAGCGAAAATTTCGTACTTCGGGGTAGACAAACACAGGCGAATCTCCCGTTGGTCTTGGGATTCCTTTAAACCCGTCGAATCGCACACATTCACCGCTGCAAAATTGTAACGAAATTCGCATTGCTCGTCTGCGTTGGACCTTGTCGTTAGAAATGTAAAGGCTGGTGCACACGAGGCGATTTCGCACAGATTCGGTAGATTTATATCTCTTTTAGCATGATTGCACGTGAATTGTATCATTGGGAATATAACTCACCGAATGAAACAGTGTCACCGCTGTGAAATCCTGAGAATTTCGCTTCGCTCGTGTGTATCAGGCTTTAGGGCACGTGACCATCTGAGAGTTTCTTGCGATACTCTCGAGAGTACTCTCAAAGTATGTGTCCAACGCTCTCAGTACGATGGACACTGATAAATTTGACTCTCGAGAACACAAATTATGTGTCCAGCACTCTCAATACGGTGGACAGTAAGAAATTTGACTTTCGAGAACAAAAATTGCGTGTCCAGTTCTCCGTTAAAACTCTCGATACAGTGAACACTAATAAATTTGATTCTCGAGAGTATTCTCAAATTATGTGTCCAGCACTCTCAACACGGTGGACAAATTTGACTCTCGAGAAGAAACTCGTGACAGTTTTACTCTCAAATGGATACGCACCCTTAGGCTGCTTTCAGTGCAATGCGAGCCCACATGCGGGTTGTTTTCAAAGTGACGCGTGCATTTCGCGGGCGTCCGCACAGCACTTTTTCTCCAACAGTTTGAACGAGTACGATGTAAAAATGAGAATGCTTTCGATAAGAGTTTCAGAGGTCTGTTGGAAACGTTTTTACGGCTGGTACGGATGCCCACGTTACTCGATGTCGAATATAGATGAAGTTATGGTATATATGTAGTAATTACGTTCGTTGATAATTCAGCAAGCAATAGAAGCGTAAATAAAATATCATTACCATAACCTTTTTCCCAATTGTATAAGAAAGTACATAATGTGGTGTGTACCTCCAAGAACAACCACCTTCAAGCACTGTGTGAGAAGTAAGAAGACGATAAAGGGAAAATAATCAATTATCAGACCAGAAATGATAAGTTCTTAAGAGGCAAAAGACAGTTCAATGAATCGAAGTAGATTGAATCTAGGCAAATTAAGTGTAGTCGTAGAATTGGTGCAATTAGAAGATAACGAAATTACGCTTGAAACATAAAAATGATGATATATTCTCTTTTGAGTGAGCAGTGTAGTTTTTGGAAAGTTTATTTTGTACTATCGACAATTTTTTAATCCTTTCGCTCTATAAAAATGGTCACTCATTTACGAAGAGTGTATAAATTCCCGTTCGTAAGTATTAACACACTTACCGAATATGAAGTATATTGAAATATACTGGATTCTACTGAAATATTCCACAATTTACTAAAATAAAATACTTCAATACATTATTTTTTGAAAAAACACAATATATCTAAAGTTTCACAAGCACCAACTTCGCAATAAACGAGCAAATTAAAGAAATACTTAATTACCCCCAAAAAAAAAAAAAATTGTTACATATTTTATCACTCACCATAAAACTGAATTTGCATGGAACGTTATGATACAGTAACAACCAATATTCCCCATTGTACTAATATTGCCTACGATTCAAAATACTTAAAAGCGCAGCATTTAACCAGAGGATGTAACCAAGGAACATTATAGAAGATAGAGAAGTAAGACTCACCGTGCTGGTGAAGCGATCAGGGATAGGTCTATTTTTTTATTGATTGTACATGTGTGGTTGTGGATGTGGATGTGGTTGGTGATGGTAGTAGTTGGCTGGTCTGAGAAAATCCGCACCGCAACTCGCCCACGGAGAGCCCAAGTACCTAAATACGTTTTCAGAACCTGCTATGAAGTAGAGGGATAAAGCGACACGTGACACTTTAGGACAAGTAATCTTTCTTTTTAGCTCCGTTGAAGAGAATTCAATTTTGATCTCCTGGATAAGCGGCACGATGATCTTTTTCTCTTCACGCGGACGGTTCTCTCGGGTCTTTTTCTTTTTTTCTCTCTCTCTCTCAAAGAAACTCGATTTATCGCGTGCAAATTGCTCTTGTAGCCTTTATACGATCTTTTCTTTCTTTCTTTCTTTCTTTTTACGGGCCACATGTGATCGTGAATTTTCTGTATCAAATTAATTTAATCATCCTCGATCGAGAGATAACGATCGACAGTAGAATGGATTAATAGCGAGAAAAAGATATGACACGTTTTGTGACATATTGGAGAAAGTAGAATTTTGAGAAAAATAGCGAAAGATCTATGGGACACTGAGAAATTTATCCGGTTGATAGGATTCTCGCGAATTGTTGCTCGGCTCAAGGAAAGCGGGAGAACAAAAAGAAAATGAAATAAATAATAATGAAGCCGTGAGGGTACGTAAGAAGGAAGTAATAGTTGTAACAATTTAAAGCGTTGTTAAAAGTCAATAAAAAAAAAAAAAGAGCAGATTTCGAATAGGATTTTGATAAATGTGAATATTTAAATTTTTAGAATATGTATTATTTAACAAATTCATACGTTGAAACGTTCATAATATACAGAGTGCGTGTTATTTTCACTGATATACCATAGTTTATTACACTTGTGGGAGTAACAGTTATTTATCATCCCATTATTAGAAGAAACGTGAAAAGATCAAATCAACAGAGAATCAGATTAAAATTGCATTATTTAGTGTTCGTTATTTGTAAGCGTATTTAATAAAAATTAGTCTCAAATTACGTGCAAGTCACACAAATGCACAGGCTGCAATAATGAACATTCATTATTCGCAACAAATGAAGCGAAATGTTTTCGAATTATTTACATACAGTGTGACACAGAAGAAACATAAATTTTGTGCAATAAAAATTGCATGCAGAATTGTGCAACAGCAAACCCTTTAAAAAATAACTCGATGCAAAAGCTCTGAAATTTCAGCGTGACGATAAATGTATAGGGATCAAAAATGAAAGAATTATTTGTCGACGAAACGTCTTATCTATAAGATAACAAAGTGTAAGAAATGAAACTTACGACGATAAAATAAAAAATAAACGAAAGCTAGGAATTATCGATGCGCATGTATGTACGTGATTTCGTTAACTAGAGCTATTAAGTAATATTGCTTAACCAGGCGAACTGCTAAATATTTTCATTATTCAAATGCTGGTATTATAGCACTCTTCTCAGAGTTCACGTTAAAGTTCACTGAATTATTCATGAAGTGCAAGCAGAAAACTTTCCGTATACACGAAAGTTAAATTAAAATCTATTTCTATGTTAACTTTTAACAGTTTCCCCTCTGTGTGGCATTTTCCATCTCCTGTCCCTTATTCCTGAATCTTCCTAGATCCCCTCATTAGCATTCAGGTTACGATTCGATTTATCATAATAGAAATGTTCAAATCCGTTTCTGATAACACAACTGGCAAAAAGATGCGCACCTTTCTACAATTTCCTCGTCGACTATATTTCGAAGCAAAACTATCGGCAAACTGTAATTACAGAGATAGAAACAATAAACACGGCATGAGTTAATAAATTTATCGAAAGTACGAAATTTTTCAAGATTCTCAAAATCGAAATATTCGCAGATGTCTGACAAGTACGAACCTTATTCCCCATATTTAATTAAAAGTTTATACATCTTACTATTTTTGCATACGAAATGTTCAATTCTAAAGCGAGGAACAACCTACGAAGCTGAATTAATTTTTCACCGAAAATAAACTTAAATTCCAAGCAATATACGAAAACAAACACGTAATTCTTATTTCACCTCGCTCTAGAGACGAATAATTCTTCTCCAAAAAAAAAAACTTGATTACAAATCTACGTTTCTTAACGTTTCAATCGATCATGCGACGACTAAATCACGACTACGTAACCACATAAATATAACTACACATGCAAATCGATCAGAGGTTTGTACGTTCGCGGTTTTCACCGTCTAAATAAAACTCGACGGAAGCATGCTTTATTGGCACATACCTGTTTTCCCAATAAATCAGAAAAAAACCAGGTTAGCGTGTGTGTACATCCGGCGATCGAAATTATTAACGAACAACAGAAGACGATTTGTTTTCGTTAAGAACAACAAGTATATGTATACACGTTCAAGATGAATAACGCCCGGTAACTTCTTATTCAGGATATTCTCCCCTTTTAATTCATCCATGATATACAAATTTCAATGTCGCATATAATGGTTTCATAGTAGTTGCAATTACTTATACAATATATTATGTATATGTGTACATAAATGTACGTGGCAAGCCCTGAACGCCGTTTTCTTTCTTTCTTTTTTTCTTCTTCTTTTCTTTTTCACCGCCGATTCTCTTCTCCCTCGTCGCTCTGTGATCTTTTTTCATTGCACAAAAGACTTTCATGGAAGATCCACCGCCACCTACCCTCCCCGTTTCCTTTCTAGCGCGCAAGGATCTTCGGGCGCTATACAAAGGATGAAAAAGATCGACAGACGGGAAAGAAGAAAATGGCTGGAAGGTGTGGACATGTCAGGCTATTCGCACCTTTACATCACGTTCTCCTTGTCTTCAGAACTTCATAACTTAGGATATGTCGCCTTTTCAAGCAAAGATACATTTTACATTACATACAAACATTTACAATAGATACATTAACAATATAGTGAACCGAGCCACCGCTGGACAGTTCCGAACATCCGATCTAACGTAATAACATTTTCACTGCTCCGAGACATTTTGCGTTCGAGTAATTAATATTAATTAATCGGTACGTCTTCGAGAATGAAAATTTCGAATATCCTAGCATTTTAGATTACACGAATTAGAAGTTAATTACGCTACGACCTGTAAGCTTATGTCGAGTTGTGCAAAATTTTTTAAAAATTCAATTCAATATTTTTTTCTGCTATTTGCACGATTTGAGGGGGAATTTTTTATTAAGTACAAAATAACACGACAGAAGTACAAGTATTTTGAAAAGTGTGATAAATAACGAAGAAAGGTCTTGAACTTCTTTTTTTAAACAGAGAAGTTTGCGAAATTACGAAAGTACGAAAGACCTCCTCTTGATTTTTATCATTTTAATGCGATTAAGAGCAGCAAGAAAATTTAATCCTCGGTGACGATGGGTTCAATTAAAACGCGCGTTTCTTTAATGCAAATAAAGTTGAAGTGACAAGAAACGACGATATACACGTTTAAGCTCCGTTTAATGCCTTCTTTATCGAGCCAATATTTACCAACTTCGTAACACGTGAAATACACCTTATTATTGTCATATGGAAAACCGCGCACGACGATTTAAGTGTAGCGATAAATTTACCCTTACCTCCGATCACATTTACGAACACTAAAAAAATCGATTCTACCAAGCTATTAAGTACTCGGCGAAGATCACGATGCGTTACCTCGTTGTTACACTCTTTAAGTACGTTGCAATTAATTATCGATTAATCATCACCTCTCGAAAATTATTCCTTTCAACGTGATCCTCCAGATTTTCATTTTATTTCCGGTATGTTATTTTCGTACCATTCGCAACTTATCGCAACATACAGAACGAAGAAATTTCACCGATATCACTACCACTTGAGAAAATATACCTCGATAAAAAAAAATATTGAATCGTTGCAAATGAAATAATAATCACTCGTGGAGTGTCGGAAATTCGGCTGTCCAGCCGTGTCGTCCGAAGTATTGTACATCTTGGAAGATACTTTTCACACCTGAACGAATCGAAACACATTCAAAATCCTACGTAAGTAGTATCCACGTTTATACCATTCGTTTTGTTTCCCTTTTGTTCGACTGCCAGCACCCCTTCCACACTGATTAGAATAATTGACTCTTATTGTAAGAACCCAATATACACGTATAGTCGGTAATGTACTTTCGTTTCTTAGGATTTGAACTCATGAGTGAGTCCGTTTAACTTTATCCTTAGTATTTTGTTTTTTAAATCTTACATCGCTTCCTATATTGTTTCATTTTCTCTTTCATATCGGGGCAAGGCGTTTTTAGTTGTAAAATATCGAAGATTTTAGTCGTTTCTCGTGTTGAAATTTGTTTGTTGTTTTTTTTCTTTTTCCTTTTGGTACAAGCTTCGTACAAAATTTTTTCGATCGCGATGCTTCTCGTTTTCAGAACATGTTTTTTTTTCCAGAAGTTCTCGCTAAGCTGGGAAATTGAATCGAAGCATTTTTTACCATTTCGTAAAATCCTTCGAACATTGGAAAATGCGTGTCCGTGGTAAACACGTATAAAATATAATTACCGTTTCTAATTTTAGAGAATTTTCTTCTTTCAGTTATCCATTTTCACGCGTATCCGAATTTTTCTCTCTCTCTCTCTGGGCAACGCCGAAGGAACGATAGAGACGATTACTCTCGTCGTTTCAATTAACCTCTCGTATGTTTGATTCGTATCGGTATTTCGTCTATTATTGCACGTATGTACACAATTATTATACATTCACTTATGAGCTGTACGCATTTAACCCTCCACAAACCGAACAACCTTTTTAGTCCGCTTCTGAAAGCTTCATTGTCGATAGAAAATTGAATGTTCAGAGCGCGAACGAAAGTAGAAGTAAGGAGGCGCGGCTTGAAAAATTTACAATGCTATACATGGATTCAGAAGGTAAATTAAAAGCTTTCCAGCGGATTAGTGAAGAGTTAGAGATACGAGAGCATACCTAGTGGCATAAAAGATCGTTGAACTTTATGAAAATATGGAAAAAACGTTGTTTAGAAGTTTCCTGGGTTACGAAGTGGAACGATAATTCTGAGGTACTGGTGAAACTTACTTTTCGAAACTTTTAACAATTAAAGATATCAACAAATATCACTTATCAATTAACAACCAAATTAATTTTTGATTGTTTTGGAAGCCATTTCACGATCGTACAAATAAGGAGGAATTCTAACACGTACGCTACTATTTCTACCTAATTATACAATAACTTATACGTATAAACGCGTTCACTTTTAACGCGAATAACACGAGTTCCATACTTTTATGCTCACTATAATATTGCTCTCCTATTTGTTTCTTTTCTGAATTTATTTGCGATATGCTGTCTTGTAGTATCTATACAACTAATAAATTAAAAATAATAATATATATATATTTGTATGGAACTGTTGCTTCTATACGAAATCATCACTAATGGTAAATGATATCCGAAGAACAGATCACCGTTGCTAATTTGTGTCTAAGTACACGCGAATGAAAGTTCAACGAATATATCGGGTGTAAGAAGAAAATGAGTTACCTATTCTGTTTACGACGATACAAAGTGGTTTGCTTCCATTTTTCCCCAACGAATACGGTTTCGGTATCAATTGTTGTTGTGTGCAGTGTACTGTATACGTTTCTAGTCGATGTACTACCTCTGAATGAAAGATCGGAAATGTAGTTTATGCAACACCGAACTCCATAACATTTTGTGTGTCTCATTGGAAACTACTTTAACCATACGTTTCCTGAATGATGGATAGAACAGACTGAACCAGTCGTATGGCACCTGAGCTCACTTATACGTATAAAAAGCTTAGTGTATTCTGCACTGATAAATCAGGCAACTCGACATTGAGCAACTCGCTGAGCAACTGCAGTAACGGATAAAAGATACTTGTGAGTTCATTCGAGGAAAGCAATGTATTATCGAAAAGGTATAGTCGGTGGAAGAAATATATCTTGTCGATTAGACGAAGTAAACGTGTTACGAGTGTTTTAATAGAAAAATTGACAGAAATATGAGAAGATGAGAATTCGAATTCTCAAGGACTCAAATTCTTACAATTTTATCCACTGCATTTTTTTAACGATTATCGTTTATGCTGTTTACCTCGTTCTGTACCAGTTCCACGTTCTTAAAATTCGACTATACACGGTTCCTTAGTAGGAAGAAATGGATGGAGAAAGGATGCAGAAGATCTTTTGTAAACTGAGAAGAGAAAGAAGCAAACCACTTGTTTCACCAAAAACAGAAAATCATCTTTGTCCCTGACAAAGTGGACTTTTTTATACTCGATTCAGCAATACGTTCCTAAAGAGGGTAACTCGTTCTCTTTAAACACTTTCCATAACGATCTCTTGCAAAAAGCGTGAACTATTTAGTATAATATGGAAGCGTATTTTGTTGCTTTGTTTGTCGCGAATTTTCTACGTGAATTTTCGCGGCGTATTTCGATGCGCATTTCCTTCTGTTCGTGATTGAGAACCTTCCCGCGAACGAATTATCCTGGGTAGAAGATTCAAACGCGTTGCTTATTCCACGCGATTGTCCAAGAAGAGAATTTCGAGGAACTGTTTGTGCGTATGGTAATGTAATCTCAAAAATACAATGTATCTGAAATCGATCAGTTTCCGTTCAAGATACAGTTAAGCATAGGCTTTTGTCAGCTTATTCGCGATCAACCCACTCGCAAGAATTTGTATAACTATATGAACGTATAGATAACACGAAACTAGATATAATAACAATTAACCACCTTTAATTATGTTAAAATTATGCACACCTTTTTATTCGTTACTTTCGTGTCCCGCCGTCGATCGCTTATTGTTAAGTACTTGCTCGCATGTCCAATGGCTTTCGATAGCGGGAAGTTTATAAGCATGCGCGAAGAAAACGATAAGTTTGTGACACTTCGATTGTTCAGAGAGGATATTGCTACATTCGAAACATTCACTTTGACATCGTTATTAGATTTAAAGAATCTTCGTACCGAATTGAAATGTCGAAAGATCGAAGGCAAGTGTCGAGAAGCTAGCCTCTCGGAGTATATTTTTCAGATTGAAACGAACGGTCAATGTGAGTTCTGAGCATGAGTTCTACTCATCAGGTCAGTTCATCACCTGATGAAAACTGAAATCGAAAACAGGACTTCGACACAGACGAGAAGCTTGAATTTAATATAGAAGTATAGTCGATGGAAGAAATAATAGCGAGATCGTAAAATCGACCAGGCGTCAAAGTGAATCGACAGAAACCTGAGAAGACGATGACCCCAAATCTTAGTCAGGGCCGTATGAAGTGTATAGTTGGTGGAAGCGATATAACGAGGTCGTAAATTTAAGCGTTAAGAGGCGGAATCGATTGATGTTGCCGCGCCCAGGACTGTCTCTCATTTGTGAATTAAAATTTGCAATAAAAAATTGTGAAATTTCTTCTTACAATCTTTCCATTAAGCTATTAATTTACTAAGCCTCCGTCGCTTCCTGCTCAATAGTAATTCCCATGTGGATAAAAATTAAGGATATAAATTAATAACGAGGAACCAATTTTCCTCCTAGGATTTTACGACCTCGCTACATCGCTTCCATCGACTATACCTTAACTTTGATTCAGTCCCAATGGAAAAACCAAGAATGTCTCATCGACTTTAGGTGTTTCTTCGTCAATCGGTAACCGCTACTTAATTGCTTTCCTTTACGATCTCGCTGTATTTCTTCCAGCGACTATACACTTGCGATGAAAATGATATGTGCTTGATAGCTTCTCACTCGGTAGATCGCGCTGTATGCTTTACGTTAGGTGTAAGCGGCGATAATGCCGTCATTCATCACGCGTCACTATTGTGCAGCATCCGGTTACAATGATATGATTTACAATACAATAACAACGGATAACAAATAGATGCTTGCGGCTGCTGCTGCTGCTAAATAGACGTTAAACAAATGATAACAATCGACAGTCTTTGCCTAGAGGTGTTTAGCCACTAATAAAATATCTGTTATCGCTAGTTCGGTCCAGTTCAAACGAACAGATAAAGGAACCATTCTCGACGTAGAAAACTAAAGTATGAAGAAAGGGTTACAACGAAGAGGAAGGGTTAAAAATATCGATAAGAACGGGTTGCAAGAATATAATTCCTTGCTTCTCGATTAATCATATTGCACTTGAAGTATTCGTTCTTATTCCTGAAACTTTTTCAGGTCGTACGATCCTTTCGTTGTTACCAATTTTGTACGACGAGCGAAAACACGATACTTTTTTCCGAAGATTGGACCGATGTGGAAGAATCGAGAGTGAAAGCGGTCGAGATGAACGAAAGAGGAAATGTGTAGGAAAGAATGCGTGTAAAGCGGTAGATCGAATCACAGACGATAATTAAGTGTGACAGAAATATAGTATTTCTGTGCCACGCGATCTGTGCGTATCAGGGTAGAAAGCTTGAAAATATCGGTTGATGCTGGAAAGGAAGACTTAATTTTCATCGTAGAAAAGTGATCGAAGAAAGAAACTTATACGTGCGGTAATAAATTATTAAAGAGACGTCTAATATCAATGAAAGAAGAAACACGACATCGAAATTATAATTAATTTCGCTAAATTACTCGTAAAATTTCAAACAACAACATTAAGCTAAGCCTACGAATCGTTAGCAATTCAAGATCGATATGTAGTAATGAAACTCGAGGTTTTGCATATTGCTGCAATCAAGGGGTAAAAGAAATTCGCGTTAACGCGAGTCGATTTTTGTCTCCCATGTGGCTGATTCGAATCTTAATCGAAGCAATTAAACTTTTACGTCGCGGAGTTCTATTCCATGAGAAAGGAGTCATTAGTATTTACCATTCGACTCTTTGTGGCTGACCGCCAGCGACGCCAATTAACAGAAAAGTGGGTCATTTCAACTATTGCTGGCCCGTTTTGTTTTCTCCTTCTTCTCCATTTTTCTCTCTCCTTTTTTTCTTCCTATCGCCTGAACGGCCATTAAATTTTTCTTTTTTCTTTTCCATCCTCAGACATCTTTATGCGACGCGGCACCGTATCTTCTTCACGAGTGAATCCTTTCAGAAGAATTTATGGGATGTGAATTTCACTACGCTCTTAACCCCTTCAACAGTTTTCCATCGAACGCGCAAAAAGATTCCCGCAACTGTTAAACCCTCGATAATTGAATATTTATTTAGGCCTCTCAAAGGAGGGCCGAAGTGTTATATAAAATTTACAAAGGGGGAGAAAGAAGTTCCACCGTAACTTTTTATAATTTTACGAGCCAATATTATCCCTCCAAATTTCCCTCTCCCTTCCAGCTTTTCTCCCTTTTACTTCGTTCGTTATTTCCAACGGAGGTTTTCGTAGATTATATCGTATTATCACTTTATCACGCGTATATAATTTTCTCGAGAACTTTCGTTCGTCACTTTTTCCTGAAAACTATCGTTTTTCTCCAGTATAAAGCTACGCGAAGACACTCGAATTGCGCGTGTGCAGAATATTCTTGTCGCAACCAAGATAGGGTTTTAATTAAAATCTTCGTCGTCGCTGAAACGTGCAAATTAATTTCGTAAATTTCGATATGATCAACGCAGCGTAATTTATTCTTTATTCCCTCGTCTTTGAGATTTTATAGAAGTTAATACAGAGTAATGAAATCGATCGTTTGCCGAGGAGCTTCCATGAACGAAACTTTCATCCGTTGCTAAAGCGTTAATTTTAAGATCTATTCTCTAAGAAGATACTCTCTTTTTATATTGTTCTGCTATTTTCACAATTCGAGATAATCGTCCAATTGATATTCTACAAATGTGTTCGATCTATTTATCGATACGATCGTTAACAACGAGAATTCGACTTCCTGAAACGAAGACGACGGAGGAAATTTATACGGTTCGCTATTTTTATACGCTCTGTAAACTACAGAGCTTCTTTTTTATCGATTAACAAATAATCTGAATTTCTTTTGTTACCCGTCCAATTTGTTTCATACAGAAAAGTGATTCATGAATCGTTTGCTTGGACGTCAATAAAATATAATGCTTGTTACTGCGTTTTTTCTCTGTTTTTGTTTTCAGAGTGAAGAATTTATGGCGCAGAACGCGAGATAGCAAGTAATATTTACGATTGATAAAATTTTACAAACGTTGATATCGTAATTTCATTCCATTTCGCTCCGTTCTCCATGTTCGTTATTGGGTCATACGCGACGCATTGATTGCATTCTATTTTATTTTTCACTTCACAAAATTTCCTTTGCTCCTCAATTCATTATTCATACATCGTTGAATCTCATTTAATCCCTCCAAGATTTGCTTTGCCCGTTCAATGAACATTTAAGTGTTTTAATTACTAGCAACGAATTGTTTCTGCGTTTCTCCTCTCTTCGCGTTCTCTCCTTTTTTCCCAATCGAATCTCTCTTTAACTGCCTTTTAGCAAACTATTTTATCTCCGCTTTGTCGTTTAATCATTTGTAACGAAATTTTCACTCGATCATAATTCGGCAGAAACGAATTGCACACTCGACGATCGTTGTTTAAAGCAATTTGCTAAATATTCAGCGTCCCCGTCTCGTCTCGTCTTACGAACGCAAGTGTTGTTCGTCGATTTATCCGTACGAAGGCTTCAAGAACGCTTCGATAAATATTTCTGCGAGCAAGTGTTTATTTTCTTTTTATCCCCGCGAAATCTAACTTTCAATGTTTACCTCGTTTGTAACGTATATTTACTACGTTTATCGCGTATCCCCGTCCGTCGACAGTGGGATTTTCACGTCGCTCTCGATGTCGAAATTGTCGCGTCGATGCTCGAGAGCGGTGTAATTTGAGAAAATACGATCGTTTGGAAAAATACTATCGGCGACAAATTTCCTCCCGATTCTTTAACAGACCTACCGCTACCTAGCTTGAGAATTGCACGGAATTGCCAGTATTTAGCGGGATAGTACCGTATTCTATTTAAAAACGAAACCAAGCACCGTAGCCGAGGTTCCGCTCTTATGTAAATGTATACTTTGAAGACCAGCATCGGGTTTTATGTATCTTCTTCTCGGCTGTTTGCATCGGCCGCTCGTAAACTCTATGTTACCTTTTTGTTTCGGCAGTGCTGATAGCCCAGCTGGCGTTCCCATCTGGCTAAGCAAAGTTGTAGAGAAAACGGGAGAGAAAGTTCGACAGAAAATGAAAGAAAATGAAGCAACGGGACAGAGGGAACGCGGTACATAGAGAAAGAAACGGGAAGATAAAAGTGAAATGTCTGGAAAAAGCGTA
>NW_017100509.1:3427859-3439817 GCF_001263275.1 Habropoda laboriosa | reverse complement strand
CTGCTCTCTGGGAACAGGCTTGGCCGTTTCGTCAAACGATACATCGGGAAAAAAGAAACTGTTGTTACCTGATGGACGTCACGAACACCAAGAGATTATTAAAATACCGTGTTTGTTCTCATTTGAAGCCTCCGTGCAAAATTTCATCTCACCGATATACATATATATATGCATTATACAAGGCGAACTGAGTTAGCGTTGAACGTATGAAGCAATTAACGTTTCGTACGTACATATGTAATAATCGAATATTAATCGAATCGAATTGCGGAATTTAAACAACTAGATAATCTCGTGGAACGCTTGTGATTCATGGATTTGGCAGTCGAGTAGCTTTTGGTAATTAATTGGCTGTTTAGGAAATGGAACGAGAACGATTTCGCGGCGGGGGCGACGATAGTAAACGTTATAATTACGCGAGGCAATTTTTTTCCCAGGATCAGCGCTCTACTCGAAATTTTCCGAAGGGCACCGAATGGAACCCTTTAATTTCTCAATTGAATCTCCGTAGTGGCAGTTTCGCGGATGGCTCCTTTGTATGTACGCAGAAGTGTCGTGAAAATGAATCGGAGTAACGTCGAACGTGATTATACTCTTTGAAGGAAATAATTCCGAGAAAATTATTCGAATAGAAAACGATTGCAACAAACGAATCGTCGCGATTGATCTTCTTGAGACGACGCGTACCGGTCCGAACTGAACAACTGGCGAGGATATCCGAAGGAATCGGTTCACTTTCTGACTCGATGGAAATTATCATCGAAGCGGTATCACTTTTCCGAACACAGTTCTACTCCGCGGGATTCGGTTGTCGTTTATATTTTGAATTGTTCATCGCGAGAAATGAAGAAGGGGGAGGGCCGCTGTATATTCAAAAGAACAAAGTCACAAACGTTTTATACTTCCACGAGGAGAGGCTCGAGCACGCTGAGATCGATTCTCTCCGTCCTCGATTACACCGCCCTGTGCTCTCTGTCTCGATCTAAGTCCCCGGGTAGCTTTTCCCCTACAGAGCAACGTCTCGAAACGTCCACAGACAACTCTCCCTACACTCATACCCATTCACAGATGTCTCTTACGCACGACACTTAATTCAACTAATCCTAACCCTAGAACCACATACGTTAGTGAGCGATCGGGTGTCCACAATGAAAGCACCTGGACAATCCCGTAGGACATTTTAAGCTCGATGCTCAGCACATCCACAGAGTTCTTTCTCCGGACGAGCGAGAAAAAAGCGTCTGGGAGAAGAAAGCGGCTGATCACGACGACGATACCTTTTCCCGGATCTCCGCCAGCTCGCGATTAGAGGGGTTTTGGGGGTTTGGGTGGGATTTGATCACAACACACAAAGTTCGAACGAACGCGTTAATACCTGGGCCGGCTAAACTCTCGCTTTTAGATTAAAACCGTACATCGAGAGGCCACTGTATTCATCGTCCAAGGATATATATTCATCATGAGCACCAACAAGCTCCTGACGACCTCTCGATCGATGAGCTCCCGTCGAACGTGGCCATTCTTTCACACGATGACGTCGAGGATGAACCCGAGGTGACGTCGTCCACCTCGAGTACACTCTCTCTCCGAACACTCGGTGGCTCCTGCCAGCTGGTTAACAGGTTCCCCCAGCTGGCTCCACCGGTAGACAGGTAGGCTAGAAGGAGTAGAATGAGGCACCCACCTAGGCACCTGCCACTTCCAGGGTCGACGATAGCGCAACCGCTCGTCTGGTTCTCGGTCGTTGGTCCTTGCACTTCCGGATGCGACACGCGTTCTACCTGCTGGCTACCTGTCCATGGATCGCCCTCTGTGTCCACGCCGTTGTCGTGCCTCGCGCCAATCGCCGTGTTGTCGTCCTCCTGGCTAGCGACCTCCTGGTTCACCGGTGGCAGCGGTTTGTCCTTGTCCAGCTCGTCGTCGAACTCCAGAGACGTCTCCGTGCCGTAGAACACTAGCTTGAACTCTTCCAGCGTGTCTGGAACATTATTCGGTGCTTTCAGTTTTTCTTTTTAGGGGTCACTACAGGTGAATCGCCTTTATGAAACGGAGACGAGCTTTGAATTTTTTCGACTTTTAGAAGAAACTGCTCTATAGGGTCATTGTGATCGTTAGAAGCTGCATCTCCTTTTCACTTGCGACTAATTCGAACAGGAAATGATAAATGTGCGTATACGAAATGAAAATATTGCTTTTACGGGAGTTTGAGAAGTTTTTGAAGTTACGTTAGGATCTTCTACTTGCATTTTTTTGAATAATTGTACGAGGTTCGTGCAGTAGAATATTCCTTGTTGAAGAACTAGAAATACATACGTTATCGCTCGTAAGTGTTTACTTCCTGATTTGTTTGACAGTCTTTCAAAAAATTCTTTCGCATTTTCGAGTGAAATGAGGTAAGCAGATGGGTAAATACGTATGAGCGACAGTGTATAAGTAATTAAGGTCTTATAAATAATGAATACGAAACACATATGAGCATGCTGAAAATCAAAATTTCGAAAATGTTCAACATCTTTCAAAATGCTAGTAGTGATGTTAAAATATGGGAACACGCATGAATAGATCCATCTGTGTGTGCATCATACACTGGAAAGTAGTTGTAATAGAACATAAAATAACGTTAATTATTCCGAGTTATTATTTGCATAATAAATAATTCTTATTTTCTCATTCTTTTTTATATAAATAATAACTCACATGTAGACATATAAAAATTGTAAATAAATAATCTATCGATGGAGGATAATATATTGTATACGTCTTGAATAAGTATGAAAGCAAGAGGAATACGTAATAAACGACTGTCATCGGAAAAAGTGGGAAATCAATTATATTTTAAGCATGCTAACATAAAAAATGTTCTATTTCAAAACAATATTTGTTGCGCTATGCACAGAGTACATTTTCTAGCAATAACTGTGTGTACAAAGTAATTACGTGATTTACAAAGTAAACTGGAACGTGCTTGATTAAATGTGGAAAATCGAAATAAATTTAATCCGGTGGAAATTATTCACGGTTTTCAACCTTCGTTTCATGGAATAATTTCATAATTACACATGAAAAATACTCTTCAAATATGTGTCGGGTGAGAAACTCCATCGGAAGAAAGTCTAATTAAAATTTCAGTATTCGACGTTACGCGGATTTTAATTCTTGTTTTTCTTGCAGATACAGAGCGTACGAAAAAAAAAAGAAAGAAGAAAAAGTATATCAAACTATAATTTCTTTTCCAATATTTTCCCGCGGATTTCAAGCAAATCCAAGGAAACAAAGATTTATCACGCGCAAATTCTTTTTCTACATCCGCGAAATAGTAGGACGAAGTAAAAATCATTAATTAGAAGGAAGTAAAAGCTCTTCAGAGTCGTTTATATTTTCAGCACGATTTATCTGTGCTTCATTTATCTATCTTGACGAAATCCCATTCGCAACGACGATAAACGATCGGAAATAATTTGCAGCAATTTGCACACTGAACTGCCGCCTTAATGCTTTTCCGCGAGAAATGACAGGATATTAATGACAGAGAGCTTTCAATAGTTTCGCAAAGTTGAAAATGTTACCGCAAAGATTGAATCGAGATTAAAAACTGTCGATACCGTACAGTGACTTCAATCACAATTTTCATTTCCTTTTATTATTGTCGCAGAAAGTTGTTCCATCGACAATTCAATCGACTGATAATCAAAAACGAACGACACATTAATTTACCCGTATTACAAAATTCGTTTTCGTCAATCTGATTGGTTTCTCTTTGATAACGATATTTGTCGATATACAGGGTGCCCCAGTTTTTCTCACTTACGTTGCAGATATTCGACGAATTTCGGTAACAGTGTACATGTTGGATAAATTTTTCAGAAAATTTCGAAACGTCAGAAACGCGAACAAATGCTCGCGATTCGAAAGCCGAAAATGTCTTCCTAATGTCACCGCCGACTAACGATAGATATCTGCCTCCGTTTCACGTGCCGCGAAGTGCACTTTGCATTATCCACACATACAAATACGTGTGGCATCTATGTTCAGTCACGTGAACAATCATGTTTCATCCATGCAGCCAGTTAGTACCCGGTGCACGTGTTTCGAGGCGTAGTCTTAAAAAGACGGCGACAGTGAAACGGAGGAGGTGAGGAGATCCTCGATGTCGTTGGCATCGGGAAATTAATAAAGTGACACGGCGACGTTGGCTGGAAAATTTCGTTCTCACCTTAAAGAACGATAAATAGGTCACGACGAAGCAGATAAGAATGGTGAACGATTGTACGAGTAGTGTTAATAATTTCTTGTGATTCACTGTATTACTGTTGTATCGATAATAGCAAATTTAAAGATACGAACTGTGCCTTTATAGGAGTCCCACGTTTTTGGACATTGAAAACTGGTCAATTTTTGCGAGCGATTGGAAGAAAAACTGTTAGGCCGATTGGTTTCATTCTTTTTGCAGAATAAAAGTACATGTTTACAGAGTAGAAAATATGAATGAAAAATTGAAAATTATTAGAAATGCGGCGTCTGCGTGCAATGGCACAAAAATGGTCCTTTTGGTACCGCCCGAAATTCTCTGCACGATTCAGTCCACACAAATGACCAGAAACAAAAATCTTCGACTTTTTAACACTCTTTGCGATCATAGTTCCGGGCTTTCTTCAGAAAAAAAAAATTGCGTCAATGGTAACAATTTGAAAAAAAGTGACTTTCATTTAGTGACATTAAATAATTCCGCGACTTCTTATTTATTTCCAATTTAATGTCTAGATATATGTCGTTTGTAGTTCATATTTTTTTTCCTCTCCTGGTGTCAGGTGATCATAAATTTCCGCCCATTGGTGATAATAAAATCGATATTAAACTTTCCTTGTACACGGAGACGTATGGCGGCTGTAAAGTATCCAGGCATCATAACGCCTAAGGATATTTTATGAAGTGCCGGAGAAAATAACTTCAAGGTAGAATGGACATGTTAGAGGCCAGCCGGAAAACGGATATCGTTATTACTGTTATAAAAGCTGGACATGATCTGCGGATTATCCTTGCTGTCTACTTCTTATAGATTTCGCCTGAATATTGTACACACGTTAAAACAGATTTTCCGGGCTCAAAGAGAGGCAACAGTGTTTCTTTACACGGTGTACCATAAATCAGGAGTACTATCTTAAAAAAAAAAAAAAAAAAAAAAAATGAACTTAAACTGTGAATGAAATTTGCAAGATCCACGAGTAACTATTCTCAGTCTGTTTCACTGTGGTCGATGTGATATTCCCAAAAATTAGTCAGTTTCCGAGAACGTAGTTGTACCAAGAAATTAACATTGTTTGTGTAATGTGTGCCGTTTAAAGCATACTTCTACTAAACACACATTTTCATGCATGCAAGCGAATCTCTGAGGGCAAGCATTACCTGCAGTGAAGTCATTGGAAGTTTTGATTAAACGGTATAAGCTTGTGTGGTGCGGCTACTTTAACTGCTCTAACAACTTTACGGTTATGATACTTTTAAGGAGTTCATGATCGTTACACAACAACAGACTTTCTTCTAATACGATTAATAAGTACGTCAAATAAACACATGCAATCAAAATTCCTTGAAAAATGTTTCATTAGCTGTGAGACTGATGTGAACCGAGTATTGGAAATAATAATTAAACCGAAGTATAAATTACGTTGAAAATGACATGCTCGTAAATTTACAATTGTCTCGATTAGTTGTAAATTTGAAGAAATTTAGATTTGTGTCATTTCGAGTAAATATATCCGTCTATTGATCTCACGACGAAGATGAAAGAAACACCGCTGTAAGATAAAATTCACGAAAACATCGAGAAATGATCTCACAGGATTCACAGGAACAAGCAATACAAAATCAAGACACACGAACAAACTCGACGACAATTGTACTGGAATGCAATTACGGTGACTGCAGAGAGCAACAGTATGGACAAAGAAGCAGGGGTACAAGACACTAAATTGTAATAAAATTCACTTAATTCTGTAACTTTACACATGGATGCACTTCCGTCTTACACATCTTACTACTGATAAGAGATACAGCAAGAGAAACTGCATGTAACGCGCATCCGTGGATGTCCACATACATGCAAAACACTGTACCATTTACCGCGCGGGACTAGCAACCGTAAATCCTCCCTTGAAACAACAAGAAACAATCGTTGCCGGGTTACCAAGAATCTCGTCTCGGCTGTTAGAAAATCATCCACGGATAGCTCATTACAACAAACGTAAATCCACGTGAAGGAAAGCAGAATACCCTTATCCAAGTTCTTCGAATCGAACTGCTCGTCCTGGAGCAAATCCAGACCCTTAGCTCTGGTCGCGTGTTGTCCAGCTCCCCTTACGCCGGCATAGACAGGATAGAGTGGATAGAGTTGTTGAATTTTAGGGTACTGTTGAAAAATAGCTGGCACGTTGTTGATGTCAGGTTTCGCCGCTGGCTCCAAGAGGATCAGACCTCTCTGAAGCGACGAAGCGGTGACTATGTTCAGGATTCTTTGCTTGTTCGTCACTTTAGCGGTTGGAATCGTCGTAGGGGGATTGGTCTGAGTGATTGCAGTAGTGATCGGGCTCGGTGTACTTCTCCCTCGTGGTCCGGACGTAATTAGGCGAACTTCTCCAGCGACGTTTGGCCCTCTGGCCACGGTCAACCCTCTCAACGTTTGCACCGTGGGTTTCGGTGTAGGTTTATTGGCCGATTTGCCGTTTTTGTGCTGACCACGCGCTTTGCCTTTCCTCTGAGACTGTATCTGCGCGTTCACCACGTAAGGAGGACTGAGATTCCCGGTTTTCTCGGACTTGTGTTGAGCCTGCTTGCTCTTAGAGCTCGTAAGCGAGTTCTGCGCCTTCGAGAACGCGGTCTCGCGTGGTTTCACGATGGGCCTTCTAGGGCTCTTCATGCCGGCAGGATTGTACAACGCGTATTCGGTGCGATCGGGCAGCGTGGACGTTCCGTAGAAGATCAACGCCCATTCGTGTAGAGTCGCACGTCCTGATGGTTGTTCGTTGTTCGTCAGGACAGGAGGCAGCAGGAAATCGGAGAGCTCCATTATAGTTTGAATAACGATTAACGATTAATAAATAACATGATAAGAAAAGAAAGAAAAAGGAACAAAGTATTTTAGCTTGCGACTGTTTCGAACTTCTCGTCGCAATTGATCTATTTCACGTGGAAAACGTTTCCACCTGAATCCCACCTGTTTCTTTCACGTTCGAATAAGCTCGAAACCTGGGTACACGGATAATTCCACGGGGAGACGTTACGTAGTCGAGGTTATCAGTGGTCGGGGATTAGAAAATCATCAACGACCAACAGGTGCATCTGCCGGGTAACACAATATTGTGCTTGGACAACGACAACGAAGCGGATCTCGAGGCAATGTACAGGGAATGAACGCAAACACGACGTGTAATAGCTCGAATACCTGTACCTGGAATGTACCCTCCGTATTACGTGGAATAATAGAGCAAGGTTCTATCTTGAGCCTGGATACACCAGGATACTACAAGGGCGCACAGTGAGTACAAGTTCGCGTTAACTCGAACTTTATCCACATATCAGCTTTAACAGGCTTCTAACTTCAAGTGGTTCTGACGGTTCCACCCTGCACAAGGTCAACTTCCCCTAGTGGTTCATGAGATCCGTTGGCTGTTGAATGGCATCGCAAGGGAACACGCTTCGAATATGGAATTATGCCCTTGGGAGGTGATGCAGCAGCTTACGTGCTCCCACGTGCACGGTTTACGAGAATTCCCTTTATGTCCTCGAAGATGAGACGATAAGGTAGCAGATGGCTATCGCTGCTTGGTCTAGGCGTTAGAATCTAGAGAATTGATGGTAAACTCTGTCACCTTGGGCTCGTGTTTTGCCGAAAATTTGGACTCGAAGTGAAACGACTGATTGTCAGATTACGAGAATGTACAAGAAAGATTGTGCTTGTAATTTGTTGAAAAATTCTGAACGTGTTGTCTTTTTTCCATATTTTACCAGCAAGGATTTGTCAATTAGGCGTGTTTCTTTTTTTCTCCTATAGTTTCCTAGTTGTTTCGTTGCACTATGTCACATTAATAACGATGAAGATGACGTTGTACAAACACCTGTACTGTGCGTTGCTGAGAAGATGACTAGATTCGTGGACGTTTTCGCATTTGGTAGATAACGACAATGGGTGTGCCCGATTTTTACGATTGTATTAGAGAAGATGTCTTCTCAGGTCATCCTCTCAGCAACGCGCAGTACCTTGAATACACGATACGTACAAAAGATATTGCTTGGAGGACTTGGTATGCACGAGTATAAGATGCAACGATATACCATTCAAGGACAAATTTTATGTAATGAAGTTTACGCAGCTATCAGCTTTAATGGGTCTGTAGAAGCAGCCTAAAGTGGTCTTAACACTCGCAAGGCCATTTGCTTTTCTGAGTGAGTAAAAGCTATCTCACTGAAAGCAAATTACCGGTTCAGAATCATCTGAAAGAAACTCGATGAACTTTGCCATTCAACGATTAATGTTAGTGCACGTTCTATCGAATTTCGGGATACAATTAGAATAACTACAATTACTTGCCAATTTCTGTCTAAAAAAATTGAATTCAACACATTCTCCAGGAAAGTGGAATATTTGAAAGATTTCTCACTGTTGCCTGTTGCGTGTTACATTTCGGTTGGTTAAAAAAGAGAAGTCTGAAGTACTTATTGGTCATTGGCCAAAATCTTGCATTTCGAATGTGCAAAGTTTGGGACAAACGTGTCTTCGATAAATTAGAAATTTGCAGGAAGTTAATTTTATGCTGTTTTCAATTTTGAAAAATACCGATGTATAAGATCGAACATTTCGTAGATATTTTAATTGCAGCTCGATGAATATTAATATTTCGGCAAGAGATGTTACGTGATATGAAGCTGCATGAAAGGCTTGATACGAATGGGGTTATATTGAACGTATCTGGAAACGTACGCGATGAAAAGAAGGAACAAAAAGTAGCCGTACAATGGACTTACCTTGATATCGACCCTCATTGTGGATTTCAAGTTTCCACGTGCCGTGTGGCCTTTCTCCCCAAGTGTGAACCGACATAAATGGCCATTGATTGAAACCAGCCTTCGAGACGTCGTGCGGCCTTTTTGCGAGGAGAGTGCTCTTCGTACCTTGCGGTGAAGTTAGCTGTATCTGTAGATCTCCTCTTCTCGAGGCCATCAATGAAACCTTCGCCTATGATAAGCGCATTGGACGAATAATTGTTAAGAGAGAATGTTTATTCGATCGTTTCGGTTGTTCGAACAGAGGTTAAAACTTTGTACGAAAGTGTGAGATTTATCGCGAAAAAATGATACAGAAATAATTTCTGCACTGAGGGGATTCACCACTCTGAGGTGTCTAAAAATTGGTAAAATTTTGGAATTCTTTCACAGGTAACTACTAAATTAAAAGTTTCAAATTTTTTCGGGATTACTTATACTTTTTAAATATAATTTTTTCAGCTTTAATAAACTGTGTACAATGTGAATAATCGTGATATTGTTGCTGTTTACGATGTTTACGTATGAGAAGTGTATCTTTCACAGGGACATTTAAGATGATTCTTTACATTACCGTGATTAAAGTCTTTCTAAGGGAAAGCTATTAATTTCCTTATTACACTCATGAGAGTGATATAGTACTTACTTGCACGTGTTCGAGAAAATTAACGCCGCTACACTCCTTGACATGCAATTCCAGACTTAGTTGGCTCTTTGGCGGTATTGGCCTGTGGCACACGTAAAATTTAGGTCATTCGCAGAAACGAAACACGAAGTCGCTCCAAATTCTTACGTTCGAAATTCTTATTTCATCAGTTTCTATTAAGAAAATTATCATATCGTGCGAGTTATTTTTATTGCCGATAAAGCTCCACCGTTTTGGCAGCGAAATCGTCTGTATTAAATTAGGTGCACGCGTTGCAGAAGCTATTTCCTCAGGATCGGTTTATCGTCATCACGGTCGCGCAAAATGAGCCGTACGTGGCGAAAATAGTGATAGATCGTATGGCATCGTCACGTTTCCTATGGTCATTTATTTCACAAAAGTGCTGGTCTCTAAATTGTATTTGACTTTTTTGCCGGTGACATAAGGCTCAATACGCTGCTCGCTCCTTTATCACGAGAAAGCAATTTTTCTTTTTTATTTTGTTGAACTATCGAGGATACTTGTAATTAAACAGTTACGACAGGAGAATTATTTTTTGGAACGAACCTGCCCGTGTGTGATGCCAAAACTTCACATTTGTGCTGTTCTGGTACCGTTCTCCATCTTCTGGCTAAACGCACCATGGCGGTGGCATCCATCAGTCCATAGCCGAAACTATGACTCACTGAAGAGAAATTCGAACATGGTTAAAGGAACATGTAACACTCTAAGAATTTTTTAATTCAAAGACTAACGATTTTTATAATTTTGAAGTAACGAAACTAGCTAATCCTTGGGAAAAGTGTATAGAATCGTGCGAGAATGATGCATTATTTGTTCAAGAAACACCAGAGAACCTAATATTTGATTTAAAAGTAATCTTCTATTTTCTGAATTTCTGAAGTTAGAATAACGTATGCAGTTTTGCAATTCAATTCAACTCACCGTTCCTTCCAACGCCGTTGGTCACCCAGTCCGGAGCCTTTAAGTTCGCAGGTTTCGCGGTTCTCACGACGATGTGCTGCATGTCCCTCCAAGTGAGCTCTTTGTTCGCTTGGAGTGCAAGGGCGCAGATACCAGCAGCCAAAGGTGCCGATGCAGATGTACCCGTGTGACTGCTCGTGCAAAGATGATGCAGGTCAGTGGTTACCACTTGTTTCTCTCCCGATGAACCGGAACTATAGGTGGTGGCGAGAGTCGACGAACAGGCTTCGCTGTACCAAGGCACCTGACCATTTTCCGTCGCACTGCTGATGGACAGTGTCCAGATACTGTTCGTATAACCGTCGCAGTTGCAGTTGTCGTGATCCCTGCCACCATTTCCCGACGCCCAGACGAAAATTGACCCCTTACCGTTGCGACCCTGACGATCAAAGCGACGAATTTAACCGGGCGCCACGCGTTTCGTCAAAGAACCTTTCACAGGGCGTTGGAAAGGTTCGATTGGTCGCTTCATCTTAAGTGAACGCTTTTAAGCTACGGTAACAAGTGGATTTTCATGTACAGTAGGACTGCGTATATCGCGATTAAAAAATTGCTACTGCTCCCATATAATGGGATCAAAAAGAAAAGGAGCCATAAATTTTGAATTTTGGAATTTCGGTTAATTAAATTTGGCTCAAAATGTGACGTCCGTGGAACTTAATTTGTATTATATTTCCCGCGTTGTAGGAGGTCCTACTGTAATTTTTACCGGTTTTAAAAGGATAAGTGGTCAAGAGAAATGCTAGATTTATTCGTGACAAGTGTTTGGTAATTTTTTCTTTTTTTTTTTAATTGTGCAACTGTGTAGGAAAGTTATTAGCGTGTTAAATTTTGTATGAACGTCGGAGAAGAATTTATCTGTAAATTTCTAATCCAAAGTGTAATTGTAGAGTGCAATTCACGTCCTTGTCAGGATGTTACCAAGGTTCTTCGATTTCTTTCGAACTCTCACTTTCGCGAACTTTCCATCTTTTGTCTCGCGATTTTCTTCAAGCTCTGCAGAGAATAACTATTTCTGGCGACCAGACGAAACGCGAGTTTGAACGAACGTTCTACAGAATTTTCCACCGCTTTCCTTACTTTTATCTATTTCTATTTCCTCCCTTCCGTTTCGGCAGTATAAACAGAAAGTTCTCTCCATTCAAGCTCTCAGTTTTTCTGCTGTAATACTAGATCTCGCTACAGTAAAGTTTGGAAAATGTATCAAGTGTGAGGAACACGTTTCATCTCATTCGCCTTAATTCAACTGCAAATTGATAACGTTTGTCCCGATGAATGATCAAATACCGATA
>NW_017100509.1:3419675-3427811 GCF_001263275.1 Habropoda laboriosa | reverse complement strand
ATATCAAGTTTGTTCCACTTCTGATACCACTACAGTTCCACGTTGGTCAAAGGACCATCCTTGAAATTATTGGATTAGTTAACGCGGTGTGTTTAAACGCAATTCGAAGACACTGAATACTATTCAAATTCTCAATATACCACTCCTGGACAAAAAAAAAAAACAAAATAGCACACGTTTTTAGATTGACAATCTAACTAATTTTTCAAATTAACTTTGGAAGAAAAAAGTAAATCTACGATTTATACTACAAATCTCAGAACATTGACCAAAAAATAAACCAGGACGGTTCGAATACAGATTAGCTCGATTAATACGACCAGGAACAGCGTCAACTTTAATACCTAACGACTGTATAGCCCAAGAATGAATTACATCAATAGACGGGACAACTAAACAAATAGAAACTTTAACGTCTGCTATCTTCAATATGATATACGCTTAATTAAAAATTCAAATTTCCTCTTCAAATAAAAGATCCTTTAATTACGTGGAAAAATTCGTTATCAAAGGGTGGGACACTGAAATACTTTAAACAGCCACGATCGTATTTACAGGACACATTTTCGCCGAGCGAAGGGAAGGAAAGAGGAAAAGTAGTATTCGATGCAGTCGACTCGCCATACGGCGGTTCTTGAATGTTTAGTTTGCTTTCGTACCGGACAGAGTTTATTCCTGTATATTTAATGCAAAGCAGCTTTCGAGGAATATAAACGTTTACGTTATAAGTCCGTTAAGTGGATGAGGATTTACGATTTGAACGATGAAATAGAAACACACTTTTCAACGATATTCTCAAATGTAGAGTGAAATAAAGCTACACGTGTGTCATGTAGAATTATTGTTAATCTGTAACATCATTTTTGCGAAACGAATGATTCAGTTAGCGTGCTTCCTTGGAAACGTAGATTGGACTGACGTGATGTGGAGTATCAGTGTAAGCTAATAGAGCAAAAATTGAAGTATAATCTAGAGTGCAAACAGTGTAGAATATGAGAAAATGTAGTTTTCTTGCGTTAAAAATTTTATTTCATCCTGATAATTCTCAAGAAACAGAGTTGATTCGCTTAATTGTTTTTCAGTTCATACGAAGAATTTCACTTGGAAATAGAGATTACAACGAGATTAGAGTTCGATTGACTTCTTTGGAGTTACACTTCAGAGAGTTCAGAATGATCAGCTATAGAGCTGACACTGGGCAAAGCTTATCGGTGATTGATTAATCAGAGAAAGGAGGATGTGAAAAAAGTGCCAAATTTGCACCCCTTCTGGCACTTAAAATTTTAACGAGGCATCATTCTGTAAGTCCTGAGGTATCACGAACGCACAATTATTTAAAGCAAATGTGATGAGTTATAAAATATGTAGATGAATTTGACGGTACTTCGAGAGGCGAATTGAAACTTTCGGACTTCAAATGATCATAACTTCGAAACGAATGCACGAAATGAAGAAATTGAAACGCTATTTTATAAAGGAAAGTCAATATTTATATAGCGTGTAAAAACATATCGATGAAATTGTTAATTAATAACAGTAAAACGCGACAAATTAAGATTAGGTACTACTATGCAAATATTCCATAAAATGGAAGTTACTTCTGAAAGAAGATGGAATGCACCGAATAGTCCTCTATGATTCGTGAACCCATATTGCTCATAAATACATCGCAAAAAGATTCAAGTTACACGGTGTCTTTTTCTCTTAAAAAAACAAAAATGGAGAAAATTGCCAATTTTTGGGATCTTCGAATGAAAATACCATCGCAATCATTTTCTTGCGCTCTTACATGGCGCCATGACTAATTGATGCGTTACTCTCCCCGGCTAGAGCTTTGGAAATCTTGCTACGAAGAATTCTATTTTCTGCTGGTTCTGTTTTAACGAGTTTCCGCGGCAAAAGTACCTTCCGATATTTGCATATGACTTACGGCTACCTCACAGTGAGTAAGCTTAAAATGGTAATGCGTGCAGGTGCGGAGTCGGGGACAGGTCGCTTAAAAGCACCCAATTAGAAACTTTCTGAGGGCTGACCTCGTCGACCGAGTCTGTTAAGCCCAGGTTTAGACGAAGAAGTTCCTCATTCTGTGAACGTAATCGAATTATGGTTAGGTAACGACCGTTTCGTTCGATGAAAGAATCATTTTTCGATCGAACGGATAATTATTGGAGCTATTAACGTTCGTTGGCCAATGCCAATTACCGGCCAGTTTCATTCTTTCACCTGTCATATTCGTCAAGGGAGTCTTTTCATTCTCTGCAATTCAGCTTTTTTATTGTTTAAAAAAAGGTATGAATATCAGAAGCGTCATTTAAATAGAATTCTCAGTGCAACGAAGTTCCTAATAAATAAAATCATCCCAAACTATTTGAAACCAAAGTTTTAATTCCAGTCGAAATTTATTTTTGAGAAAGTCTATCAGTTCTGACTGAAAATAAAAACCTCACAATTAACCTTCGTAATTTAGTAAATACTTCGTTTAACAAGAATTGTGTCCATCATAAGATGTCTTTCTTTTTCGATTTCCTTTCAGATTTCGTTCGAAATGGACAATGTGAGTAAGTTCTATTCGAAACATTTGCTTCAGACGAGGAACAGTTCGTGAGATAATTACGCGTGTACATTAAAATGGGACACCTTGTGTCTCTATTGGAACGATCGGTCTGGTAGTTTGATGCAACGTCGGCTGACATGGTGAAATTCGTTGTCTGAGAAGTGAGATAAAGGGCCCTCGTCTCCTACGGCAAACGTAATCGAAGAGAGTTGCTCCCGAGCGATTGCTAGGTATATACATCGCGATAACAACGAGGTGGCTGCCTTTCCATTGTCGTTCCGCGGAAAGATCCGAGGAACGCTTTTAGGTGATACATTTCTGAAAATTTCATTCCACGAAACGGGTCTTCGCCGATCTTATCACAACGGTTGGATGAGACTTTTCTTGTGTTACAAACGAAGTAACGAATTCTTCCTTCTCCACCAGACACAGATGGATCCCAGTTCGATATGCAGCGAAACTTTATTCCTTACAGTGTGATACAGAGAATGACACAAAGAGAAAGAGAGAAAGAGAATTCTCCTTTTAAATTTTAAACACTGGATAAATGAAATTCCTGGTTTGCCTACCGTTTGAATATATTATGACGAAAAAAGAAATCCGTGTTTTCTAGCTTTATACAATTGTAACAACAGTATAGTGGCAGAAAATTTTTAAAGCGCCTACTGGTGCCAATAACGGTGAAAGGGTTAATGATTTCAAAGGGTGGAAGATTAGTTTAAGGTTAAGATTTGATTTAATTTGTGTTACGACAGGAATATTTACCAACCTTCGTGATTCCTTCGATGAAAGCTCTAGTAGCCAGTTCACCAGGACCATCGACGGTTTTTCCATCGTCGTCTGGTCCCCAGGAAGCACTGTAAATGTCGATGTGCTGAGGATTGAGACTGAGAGATCTCGCTTCAACGGCATCTGTTACATCCCCGTCCAACATTCTCACTCCTATGTAAAAGAGAATGAAAAGAACATTTTTACCAATATATCGTTAATTAATTAAGCTTAACACGAAGAAAGTTTAATACTTTCTTATGAAAAAGATTCACAGCTCTTTTAAAGTTTGATACAAAAAGGACGCGTTCCATTTGAAAAATTCAAGGACATGTTGATCTCATAGATCAAACTCATAGATTGCTAAATGTTTTCCAATCTTATGGAAGAATATCGATTGTAATAAATACTTCTACAAACTTTGATATCTCGAAAATAAATAGATTATTTAAGAAAACTTTTTGACATAATATGTTTCTTTTTTTATACTGTGCAATTTCTATATAAGACACTTTAGAAATTATTCTGAGTGGACAAATTATGTGTCCCACCCTGTATATTTCAATTTAGGAAAAAAGTAGCGAGTTTTAAAATTAGCCTCATTCGGTGAGTATTTATATACGATGCTTATTATGTACATTGTTGCAGTGAAGTGGCTAGAATACATTCTTCAAGTGTACTCACCCCCAACGCCAGCTCCAAATGCAACTCCTACAGCGCACATAGAATTGTTAGCAGTTGCAGCCACTTCACCAGCACATCTGGTGCCATGTCGATTACTGTCTAGAACATCGTACCGAGGCATGGGATCGTCATCATGATTATTGACATCGTAACTCGCCTGCGGATCCTAGAACAGCCATTTCATTTATCCTGTGAGACACATGCGAAACCGTAACTGAAAGTAATAAGAATTTTTCGACATTTTCATAGGAAATTTCGGTAAAGATTTTTAATTTTTTCACTGTGAAATTGCAACTAAAAGTAATAAGAATTTTTTGACACTCTTGTAGGAAATTTTGGTAACGATTTTTAACATGTCAGTGAATTATTTCTCGTGCAGCTGTTAGTTTACATTAATTTTCTAATTTTAATATTAAATTTCTAATTTTTTTCTCTTTTCTGTTTCCTGATTCAGACTTTTTTCTTCATACTTTCGTGATACTTCACGTTTGAACGTTTCAACCTGTCGTATTTCGTCGCTCAGTTATTCGCCACTGTTGTTCATTAAGTTTCAGATTCTCTTTCTTTCGCTATTCTTTAAGATGTTTAATTAATATCGAGCGAACTACTTTCGCAATTACTGAATATAACTTGGCTACGATTTTACCAAGTTCCTCGTGAATATCGATTTCCAAGTGAATCCGGTGTAATTGCCTTTTCCTTCAGGCAGTTTACAGGATTGTTTTAAACTTCTCAGTCCAATACTACGGTTTTCAACCTCCTTTTCGTACGAAATTTTTACCGAATATTTACAAAGTAATTCCTACCACGACAGACTGAAATCATTCGATTTCCTATGAATTTTATCCTCCTCAAAATTTTCGAAGTTACAGCACCCCTCTCAAATATTACAAAATTAGAAATTGGGTCATTTGAATCCAACAGATATATCATCAAACAAACAATAAAGAACCTATTTAAAAAATTGCTCTGAGGGAATCTGCAAGGAATGCGATAAAGAAAAAAACTTGAATATTGCCCAAATTTTCAGTGATTACAGGAACGACCCCTTAAAAAATCGACGCCCTCTCATTATCATTCTCATTTACAAATAAACAACACCGTTGGAACGAAAGACTAAAAGACAGACAAAATCGCGTGAAATTCAACATTCTTCATTAACGAATGGATAACTTGAAGTTCATCAATCGGCATGAATCTTGTTTAGATCAATATCGAGGGTTGCAGAGACCGTGGCTGATCATGGAGGTCCGTGTCTACTGCGAGATTATAGAGCTCGATACACATTTCTCTGCGGTTGCCTTATTAAGCCTGGCCATTCGCTAGTAAACACACGCGGTTCTCTCGTGCGGTTCAAGTCTACTGTTTGACCCGGTAGCTGGCTCCGTGTTTCACCGGCAACTTCAACAATTCCCGCTGAATTCAGTTCTTGCAGTTCGGTAACTCCGTTCTTTCAAATATTTTCCACGTTAGTTTACGACCCACCTTTCTTAGCACGAACCCTCCACTCATATCTAATACCCTTCTTCACAATAATTTTTCGCGTAACAAGGTTACACGTTGCATCTAGCTGGAATTAGACGTTTAGTATGTCAGAGCTTTCGCGAGAGTTTCCGAAATATCGGTACAGTTTTTGGCAACGTTCCAATGTTCTCTGTTTTGCAGACTTCGCTATCTAATGTTTGCTCCGTTTGCTCGGGGGAACTGTCCATCTTTTTGCGTGGAATAGAACGTTACCTGGCAAATTTCTGCGACGTTGATCTTCTCTTTTGGAATTTGGTGTTCCTTCTAATTTCGTGTGAATTAAAAAACGGTAGGATGACAATTATGCGATGAATTTTTGTGTTATTAAATATTATTATTTTTATATTTTCCTTGGGAAAATCTATTAGGAATTAAGGTGAACTTGTGTCTCGAGTTTAATTCTATCAACACAGGACGGTAAATAGGGCTTACGTAGTTCCTGTAGAGATCAGGATGATTTTTTTCCAATCCATCATCAAGGATCGTGACCACGATCCCGTGCCCTGTAATTCCTTCGGCCCAGGCTTCCTGCACGTTCATGTCTAATCCCTTTCCTCTATTCTGAAACGAATTTTTCATAAGCATTTTAATATGTTCCTCTGCAAACCTTGAATGCAATCATGAAATTTTTTATTCGTGCTAAAATTAATCGACCTTAAAAGATCGAGAAATAATTGTTTCCAAAAATGTTCATACTCGAAAGAAAAATGAATTACTTTCGATTCGAATTTGACGAGAACATTCAAATAAATATGCAATACTTTTCTTATCGATAACGTCGGTGTAACTAAATTTTCTACGCACGTTCGACAGATTCAACGATAAGAAACCAAAGCTCTCTATTATCATTTAAGGTGAACCCTCATAATACACGTTGAAAGTCAGGATCTCTAATAAAAACGAAGTTAAACTAACCAAGTACCACATTTGAGGCCACATATCGTCGTTCAGAACAGTTCTCATGTTGGACGGACCGCGTTTCATAATCAAATCTCGTTTCGTTCGTGATTTTACTCGCTGTTGCTCCGCTCGACGTACTCTGCGGTCTTGTATTAGTTTTTCGTGTACTCCAAGGTGTGGTTCCGCTGACCTCTTCATCACTGACGTGTGCACTATGTGGTACCAATCGTCGACTATCTGTAGGAAAGAATAATTCCATATTAATACCTTTAATACCGTAATCACGAGGCATTTTTTTCCTTCGGTTCAACGTATTCTCCCCCGTCTATTGTTACCACGGGGCAACAAATGAATCTTAAATGCGGGGACCATCGCGTTTTCTGAATTACGGCTGGCCGCTTCATGCGGGGAATAATTTGCTTTCCACGTTTCAACCATTTCACGGCAGACAATGTATTTCCCGAGGATACACGAGGAGGAACTCTGTATCTTCAGTCGTTGAAATAATATTTATCGAGATTTACTTTGCTCCGGTACGCGGAGCTAAAGCGGAGAAAAGCAATTAATCGTACGGATCTCTTAATTTTGTTGAAGGTAAATGGAATTACTCGAGTTAAAGCTTAATACGGAGAAATTAACGGATCGTTAAGATAAGTCTGTATGTATATTTCGCACGAAATGCTTTTGTTTGAAATTGTTCGCTATTATTTGGCGAGAAGTTTTTTTTCTGGAAAAGAACAGAATAGAAGGCAGAGAAGCGTCGTAGATTTCGCGAGGTTTTCATTAAGAACACGGTGTGTTCATCATTTTTTGGATGGTGGAAAAAATGTTGTGCCGCTGGTAGCTGCAAAATTATTTCAAGCACAAGTTTGTAGTACTCCTTGGCGATACACAAAAGTAAAGATATATGGTGCAGTTTAATGATAAATGTGAAAAGTTGGCAACAGCTGCCTGCAGTCAAGCTTCTTACTGTTTCCTTCTTCATGACAACTTGCACTCCATTTTTTTTTCAACCTGAATATTTCTTTGTTCCAAGAGTAGTTTACCTTCCACGATGGAAGTTTCGTTTCTTATGCTTTTATCGATTTACAAAGCCAAATACTGTGCTTGCAAACTTTATCGCTACATATTTATTTATCTCTGAACAGCTAAGCTCTGATAAGATAATTTGTTTCATATTGTCAATGTATCGAAAATAAATATTGACAATTTAAATCGATGAGAAGTTGATCATCATTTTCAATTTCTTTTGGAGAAGTAAGAATGAATAATTATAGAAAAAATTTGCTGGTAATAATAATGCAGTAGTGTAGCAATACGTAAGTAAAATATAGATACATGGGCGGTAGGGAGTTATTTTAAAATAATTAATTTACTGCAGAGAGAGAGAGAAAGAAACCAAACTCAACGCTGAGAAATATCAAAGAGAGAGAGGGAGAAAGAAACCAAACTCAACGCTGAGAAATATCAAAGAGAGAGAGAGAGAGAGAGAGAGAGAGAGAGAGAGAGAGAGACAACAAACGCTCATAAATATCGGAAAGACCAAAGGGAGGAAGAGAGAAATCGGAAATATTTTTCTAACGTTGGTGGTCACCCATCCCTGACACATTAACTGCGACGAATGAAGCTTGTCTTTGAAAATCACTGAAGAGGTCCCTACTCCCCCCCATTTTCCTCCCCGGTGTACATTCTTATAGTATATACTA
>NW_017100509.1:3413591-3419558 GCF_001263275.1 Habropoda laboriosa | reverse complement strand
ATAAAATTAAATATATTAATTTTTTTTTTTTTTTCATTGGCGGTCACCCATCCTAACATGAGTCGCGCGGAATGCATCTTTACCTGGGAAAGCTACCGACGAGCCACCCTGTCCGCTCCCCATTTCTCCCAGGATAAAACAAACTGTATTCTTATATTATTTGAAGTTAGAATAATTATAATAAACTTACCACAGCCATTTGACATAAAATAGTCACTTCTAAGTCACACGGCGTTATAAAGGGTTAAATTAGAATCTACGATCGAATAAGAAACCAGAATAAATTCAATTATTTCGACGAACCATTTTCGCATGTTATTTAATGAAGAACAGTATCGTACACAGGACAACCGACAATTCAAAATTTACAAACACGCGAACAACTCTTCAGCCTCTTCACTTTTCTCCTTTTCCCTTCCCTTGCTTTCCTCGCACGATCCTTCGTTTTTCTGATATCAACGCCAGGACAATACTTCGGAGGACACGGATTCTTCAGCATACGTGAAATTTCACGATGCACCGGACTCAATCTCGGCTTCTTTATCTCTTCTATAAAATAACGATTGCCTCGTCTCACTTCGGTCGTCATCGGTAGACACGGGTCCAAACCGTTCTGTGTCTTGAAAATTCTCAATCGTACCGGATACCTCTGCTTCTTCCATTCGCCGCTGCTTTTGCAATATCTTCTCTTCTTTCGCGTAGGCGAACGCGTTCTTACCTGTGACTTTTTTCTAAATTCAGTCTTCGCTTCGGACAATTTATCCTTTCCAGTTTTCCATGTCTCTTTGACCGTGGAGCAGTTACTCGACGTATCGCAGACAGTTTTTCTTTCTAACGATTCCTCTTTCAAAGTGCCTACGCATGCCGACGACGCAGACGCTGCCTGGACACATTTCTTCTCACTTTCCTCGCAAGAGTGACATTTCATCGAAGTCGAATCATCGCACGTCTTTGACGACGATTTACAGGTATCACCGATCGATTCACATTTCGATGGACAATTTGCCGACGAACATTTTGGGCTTCGAAATTTTGGTTTTCTGCTCGATTCCTCGTATGGGACGTATACCGTAGGAGCAGTATTGTTCCCCGGACACTTTTCGTAACGTCGTTTCGATTTCTTCTTTTCAGACCAGTGAACAGATTTCGGTGGCGGTGGATCAGACTGTATTCCTGATTCATGAAAGGTTTCAGGCGAGTTACAGTCGTCTTTGGACGACTTAAAAACCTTCGTTTTCTCGGATTTTCCAGCGTCGTTCGGTCTGAACACTTTGCAACTATGTTCTTGTACGTAGCGCAGGATTCTCTGAGTTTTCGAGGGGTAGCATTTTGCTGAATCCATGGATGTGCGATCGCCGGGAAATTTTTCACTTTCGACTTGACGAGATTCGCATTTCTGCTGATTCTGTTGCTTGCAGTCTCCAGAGCTTCCGTAATGAGTGCTTTGGGTCGATTTTTTGGACGTCTTTTCGTTGAAGTATCTTTCAGGTTTGTTAGAATACGACGGAGAACTCTTTTGTATCGAGTGAAGATATTCTGCGTATGGATCTTGCGTATCATTTCGACAATTGTTTCTTGAAGCTCCCTGGTCGATATGATTCGATCTCTGGGAACATTCTTCTCTGGACAATTGTGAATTATCGTTGCAAATCTCTTTTGATTTAGTTGTCGGATTTTGGCAATTAGATTTCTCAGATTGTTTGTTTCCGTTACAGCCTCTTTTTACCAGTTTAAAGGAACCCTTTCTTTTGGTATAATTAATCACGTGTCTGTCGTTTAATTGTTTCCTAAGAATAGGTGGTTTCTGATGCGACATATAATTGCATAATTGTATTTTCAACGGAACAACCTGTTGCTTGATCGAATCGAAACGTTGACATGCAGTGAGAAAATTCGTCGGTCCATTCGCAGCTAAGTATTTCACGAAAGCAGTTTTCAACGCGTCGTTCAAAATTTTCAGCGTGGATAACGTTACGTTCGATAAGAAATTGATCACTTGTAACTTGCACTCTTGAAAGTCAGACGACTGCGACTGGATTTCCTTTTTCGAAGCGTTTTTCACTTCGCCGAGTTGCCAGGGATTTACGCGTGGCTCGTTGATTTTTGGTAACGGCGAGTTTGCTTTTGAAGACGCCTATAATATTGACGAAATAAAATTTGAAGGCAGAAAATTTAAACTAAAAACTATAGATTTATATTTGTAATTAAATTTTGATAATCGAATAGTCATGCTATCCTTAATCGGTGAAAAATAGGTAAAGTTTGAGAATTTTTTCATAGGTAAGTACTAAATGAAAAGTTTCAATTTTTTCAGAGGATATAAATGTAACTCTCAGCTGTTCTCTAAAAATTTTCAAAAGCGGAGAAATGTTACACTTCGAGCTCTTCTATTTCATTTTCAGACAGCGGTACTTGTCACTTACGAAATGAAATGTAATTGATAAGAAAGAAAGCATACAAGTGTACAGTATCGAAATACAGTCACATCTATTCCAAATTTTCTAATTACTCCACCTCACTTTTATTTAATCTGTGGCAAATTCTATTCAGAAAAAGAAAGAATTTCAAAGTCTGGTGTACTGACTAACGAGGTCTTTTCCATTTTCCTACAAATTGTAGATTTGTTATCTTCGTCACACACATTCGACAAGTACCACAGTTTCAACTCAAACTACATCCAAAAACGCAAAGAGCTTGAAATGTAATTTTTCCCACAGCAATTGCTCCCTAATACTCGACATTTCATACGAAACGAAATATCGCCCGTGCTCGAACCAAAGTGGAATATTTCATCGAAACGTCTTTGATCTCCGCGATTGTCAGCATATTGTCGTACAAATCTCTCCTTAAGCGTGAAACTTTTCTGAAAGTCCCGACGGATTTGAAGGAAAGTATCGCGGCAAATCAAGACGTCTCTCGTATTCTTTGACACGGAGGAAAGCTCCTACCTTCCTGAATAGAAGACGCAACATTCTTTTACAATAAGTTGTCGATGCATCTTACGATGCATCTATTTTTCCGCGTGCAATTGCTTCCTAGATCTGATTACTTGTTCTTTTCCATTATTAGAATGCTGCCGTCGGGATAGAAAGAATATCGATGGAAATATCTCGTTACTTTTTTCAGGTTAATTGCTCGTCAAATTTACTTCGGCGATTTTTATCGGTTTCACCGTGTCGCGAGACCGACACCTCGAGTTCTCTGATTATTACGCAGCTTGATACGGAGAATTTAATTATCCAAACATTATGGCTTCGTAGGATAAATGTGAGAATGTTACGAAAATTTTGACGTCGTCATAATTGACGCGAATAACTAAATAACAGTGATTTGTTTACACCTTCAAGTTGAACGAAATATACGTTTTAACACCAATATTGCATCGTCTCTTGTATAGAAAAGAAATCGTGAAATCGGCTAAAAACTCGGCTATCTCAATCCTTCTCAATGAAATTAATTAATTAATTAAACTTAGTCAGATATTCGATGATATTTTAACGAGATGTATCGTGAAATTCATCTCGCTATATTTCACGTATTTCGACCTTATTAGCAACGAACTGTTCCACCGTTTAATTCACTGGAAAGTTCTACTTATTTACGCCTAAATGCACGATACACCCGAATTCCATCGATATACACCTCGTGCTGGACAGTCAAATACTGCTGGAACTTCCGCTGCTATAGGACGTTATGGAATCCAATCCTAGATTGCTTTAGTTCCGGGAGGCGAGTTCATCTTCGATATGTGGCTCGACATACGCAGACACTGATCGATCCGATTCATCACCGGTTTGGCTTACACTGCTGCACAACTCTCCTGAATTCTCCGTTAAATTCCATTTTGCAAGTTACTAGTATTGCAAATGAACGAACAAAGATTACGTGTTACGTTTCTCAATCGTCTCTTAACTTCTCCATTCGTCAACGTTTGTCACATTTTCTTACGTTACCTCGACTGACTAAATTAAGGAGGAAAAAATGTTCGGATCTTGTGAAAATGTGAGAATAATTAACATTACAAAAGACAGACTTTGCATAGGAAAGCCGAGCATTTTCTGCGTGTAAATGCGATTTAGAATTTCTAAAGCACCTCTGTAAGTTGTGTCGTGGCATTTAGCCATTGACTGATCGCTCGATCGATCGATCGATCGATGGCACTGCGCCAAATCAGATTCATTAGGGGCAGAATCGTGCCGGAGTACGCGATCTAGAAAGTCATATGTGAGTGGTGATTGCTGAATTCGCAATTACCTAAGTGAAGCCAAGGCGACGCCTCTTCAAACTCTCTGGGCTGAAACTTTGAAAGGATGTTGGAAATTTAGCATTCTGTGTTTGTATGAAAACCTGCGAGAGCCTCGTTACAGATGTAAATTTGCGATCTACGCGTGATCGATGCTTTTCCATTGTTGCTAACGACACTTTGACGGAAAATTTATGGTACGAAAACTTCTGCTATTTTTTAGAATATTGAAGATTAGAGTTAAGTAGGTATTTGTTGTAATTGTTCACTTGAATTTTTAACGAGTATTACGGTGTCAAATGAATAAAATAAGACACACTTCAGTTTTCTCGAGTAAATAAGTTTATTCTGTTTGTTAAATTATTAGCTCCACGAATTTGAAAAGATTATCCGAATCACTGTACATTAACTCCAGCACAATTTTCGCAGACAATATGGAGATTTATTCGAGACAAACGTGTTCCGTGTGAATCATTCAATCTTGATTTCACCGTGCTTCTAATTAATTAGGAACAGCCTTCTGGCTCGTACCATTTGCACGATGACACTGATTAGTCGTTTCCACATTCTATTTCCGGAATTGCACGAACCATCAAGATTACCGTCACTTCGTTCTTAATCTAAAATTGTCAACTCAGAATCACACACACTCATCTAATATCAACTTAATCATCAAGACACTACCCATTATTCTGAACTCATCCCAAGAACAACTACACTATCCTACCCAAGAGAAAAAAAAAAAAAACAAAATGAATCCATAATCGAATTTCAATTTCCATCCGTTTGTTGCTGAAGCACTTAATCACGCCAATTAACAAGTTTGATATCAGCAACTTCTCCACGATGCGACAGTTCGATGATTAAAAACCAGGGAAGATCGTATATATTCGCGAAAGGTTATTTTGCACGTACAGTCGGACATTGTCTGACTGAATTTTAGCGCGGATCATTGTCAAGTCCCCGGCCGTCCATTTCGGCTTACACGTTACCACATTCACAGACCAATCGATCATGATTTCGACGGGGCCGCATCAAATATGATTTACTAGGAAGAGGGCTCTCCGCATGGCTTATGCGATTTACCGATTCGTGCGAAAGCATTGATTGTCGGATTTTGAATTGCCAGCGGGTATAGGAGAAATTGTGGAAGGTCACGAAGGGATAATGCTGGCCGATGATGGTGGCTGAGGGTCCACCGCCGCGCTACGCCGATGGTAATTCCATAAAGTGGGGGATCCGGGAGTGAATCGGGCGAAAATTGAATCTTCGATGCGAAAAAGAAACGAGTTCCGGGAAATTAGCGGGAAGAAGAAATCGGTAATGCTCCGAGAGGTGGATGGTAAAAGCATCGGGAAAGGTTTTTCCGCGGCTTTCGAACGGGACGAACGTATCTGCAGACAGGATTTCACGGTGCGTTACATTCCCCTCCCTGTTGAGGATGGAAATTCGTGGCGAAATTGCGGTTCGCGCTAAAACATTCACGAGTGTATTGGATAACAACGTCTCTGGCGCGATTACCAGTGGATAACGCGGATCTAGATACGGTGACTTAACACTGTTTATCGTAACGGAATACATATTTTATTCAGTTGTCGCGTTTTATGTTTAGACTTTCTGTAATCTTGCGGAAATTTTTAAAGGGAATACAGTAATGTCTCCACAAGTGTCAGTCCGCAAGGAACCTAAACCTGACACTTGTAGAGTCAGGGACTACGTTTTCG
>NW_017100509.1:3411282-3412977 GCF_001263275.1 Habropoda laboriosa | reverse complement strand
GGGACTACGTTTTCGAGCCTCGCGCCCACCTTTGTAGTTTGCCGGACGGAGACAAGGACAGCGAATAAAAGATAAGGATGAAACGTGAGTCGGGGCAACCAAGCGATTTAAATACCAATTTTTTAAATTTTACGTTTTTTTATCCCGAGATTTTTCTTAACATATTGATGAGATTTGTAAATCTGGCGCGACAGTGAACGTGTTAATAAGTAAATGTTGTTCAAATTATATCGTGTTTGATCTCATTTTCATCAGAAAAATCTCACCAACATGTTAAAAAAAATTTCAGATGAAAAAAAGTAAAATTAAAGAAATTATATTTTTCTATTATGAATTGTCGAGCCGTGAAATCTCGTAAAAGAAACCGAGTGGTGTAGCGTTACACGCTGACTGACTGCGAGCGAGATAACATAGACGCAGCAAACACTTCAATTCTTTCGAATAGTATACAAGCAAGTATACTTAAATTTCGCGCAATTTGCGTTTACCTCTCACACACATCTCCAATTCTTAGCAATTTTACACAGCGTATTATACAAAATTTTATACAAACAGGCACCGTTTCGATCTTCTCGTGTTTCGACAAAGCGCCATCGGTCAGTTTGGTTTAGGACCACCGTCCGACTTTGACGTTTTATCGTTTCGCGTGACATTTTTCGATCATTTATTTTTGGTCTTTACTTTTGTAATTCGTATACCGTTTTATAATCACACAAGCGGGATTCAATGAGTTCCATTAAGGATGATGTTGACCCAATACACGTACATCAAGCAGAGGCAACAATTCGGGAAGCAATGCCTCTTCACGGTCAGCAACAATGTCGCCGTGGAAAACATCGATCCGAATCCAGGTCTGATGCAGAATTACATCATGAGTCCGATTTGTCATCAACGTATGCAATTTTCTGCACAACTTGCAGCTCACGAAGTAAGAGCCAATTAGTAGTACGACGATTAACCTTAACCCACTATCGCGACAACAGCACTTGCCTCTACAGAGTGGTTCACTTTTAGCACATAAGTGTATGCACGCGTGTTATATTAATTATGCACGGTAAGATTTTATACAGGATGTTCCGGTAACATCGACACACCTCGCGATACTGAAAAACGTTTCGGACGTAATTGGAACGGTTTCGTGCAAGAAAAAATTTGTTTACGGTAGAATAGGAATACCTAAATGTCTCCTTTGCTTCTAAGGATGTTGGAAATTGTTTGAGACGTGATTTGAACGGTTTGGTGGAAAATTTTCTTAGATTTCTTTTTTTTTAGAAAATATGCACTTTTTTCTGTAGAGAATTTAGTCGAGGGTGTTAAAATGCATTTAAGCATATCTGAGTTGTAATTTTCGCGTGATTTTGAATACCGAAAATAATCTTGGAGACTTATGCTAACAATTCGACGTTATCAAGATTTTTATCGGTGCTATTAAGAATAAAAATATACAGGAGTAACAGATTTCATTTTGCATTCTATTTCAGGCGCAGACCACGAGGAGGATTATAATAAACACGGGACTGTTGCATGTAGAAGGTGGTTGGCCAAAAGAAGTGAATGCAAGAGATAGCGAAGTTGTTCAAAGATTTCGTCGACGCGTAGAAAAGGAAGATAGTTGGGCTTTAAGTATGAACAACCTTCTATCGGTGAGTTAATTAGAAATAAACGAGTTTTTGACAAAATTGCAGAATACCATTT
>NW_017100509.1:3391839-3411086 GCF_001263275.1 Habropoda laboriosa | reverse complement strand
AATTCAAGTGTTCATTAGAAGAATTATTTTCGACATTTTCTATTACAAATATACAGAGTATTCCAATTTTTTCCTGATCAAACTGTCGCCATATTCTGCGGAACAAAGTTTGATCGGGAAAAACTGTGACACTCGGTGTATCGTTGCTACAGATGCTCGCAACTAAGAGATTCAAAAAAATTTACATACATTATTCAGACAATGAAGGGTTACGTGCTTCAGAACAACGCAGTGAACATCTATCAGAATTTTTTCGACGACCTAATCCCAACGTCCATGGCCAAAGAATACAACATGAGGTACACCTTGGTACTTCGCTGATATTAAAGAACAAATCATTTTTTTTCTTGCCAAAATAAAAATACCATTCGACATTCGAAATTTTGCAAAACAATTTCTGCACTAAATCCGACGAAAATTATAACTCGTGGTCCCATCGAAATCATTAGCCAGCCAATTTTTTCTTCCGTTTCACCCCCTATTAGAATGAAGTGCGCGGCGCGCAAAGCCCTCGACGATAAATTCCCAAGCAAAGAGCGTGCAACTTGCGATCGTTTGCGTGAAAATCCGTAGGCTCGTAAAATTAACGGCCGGAGCGTGCTTTGTCGCGATAACATCGGTACACATGATATACACTCGCGGTACCTGAAAAATCAAAGGGTTTCCCGATGTATTTCCTACGTTCTTCTTCTTTTTTTCATCAGACCTTTCGTTCTCTTTCTATCTCTTTGTCTTTTCTCTGTTTTTTATTCAGGATCACGAACTTGTACGAAGACCCGGAAGCGAAGACGAGGCCAATCAGACATTTATCATGGTCCCCGAACGGCTCGAATCGATTGGCCGCAGCGTACGGATTTCTGGAATTCGAGGAGCATTCGACCGACGTGAACCCGTACTCCTACGTATGGGATATCGGTACTCGGATACACCTTATGTTATTCGACTACGGACCACGTTCATTCGAACGTTATTTGTCGCGGCACCTTGACGCGGCATAGCATTTCATCGATTCGATTCCGTGCATGCCCCCGTTTGTACACAGGGAAATTGATATTTGATTGTCGATTCGTTCAATGGTTTTTAACGCTTTGTGCGGAATATTGTTGTGTTTTGTCTATTTTTTTGGGGGGGTTTCTATGTCGTCGGTGTTTGAATTTTGTACCAGGTGAATGCTCGCAGGTATCGGTTGAAAGATACTGACAACATTGACGAAGAATGATTTTCTCCTGATACAGAAATATTTTTGGATCATTCACATTTTACGGGGTGCCTGATACTTTCCTTTTTTTGGTATTTCTATATCGTCGGTGTTTGAATTTTATGTTGGGTGAATGCTTGCAGATATCAATTGAAAGATATTGACAAAAATTACTTTGAAAATGACGAAAGTATCGATAATTATACTTAGATAAATGGTAAAGTTATTGCTTTCGAATTTTTCAGTTTCGGTGGGAACTATATTTCTTAAAATTTGATTTAGTAGGAAACTCGTCTGTTAATATTATTTTTGAAAAATACCAATTTCTCTCTTTTTTGCAGAGAATCCGAATAAAGCTTTGTACACGTTGAAATCATCCTCTTCGTTAATGACGGTCGAATTTAATTCTCGCGATCCTGTATTGTTGGTCAGTGGCCTTATATCTGGCCAGGTGTGCTGCTGGGATATTCGAACCAGTTACAAACCCGTGCAAATGTCTCATCCTTACACAAGTCACAGGTATAACAATTTCTATCTTGAATTTTCGCAGCTAAATTTCTTTTATCTATAAATAAAAATGTATTACCTACAATATAGCCCAAGATTGCTCAAAAATTCGAATTATTGCAGAAACAGTGACAGTTTGAATAGGAAAAATCTAATTTTATAAAAAAAAAATGAACCTCAAACTCTCCTGAAAAATTAAGTAATTCAGAGAAAAAAAGCTGAGAGTTGAAAAATTGAAACTTTTCGTTTAGTAGTTATCTATGAAAAAAGATTCCCAAACTTTACCTATTTCTAGCCGCCTCCGGGTAGTGTAAGTACTCCCTTAAGTGTGCAGAAGCAAAGGCGCCATTGAATACACAAGAAACCATTGAAAAATAACGTACCCAGGCATCCGTGTTGCAAACTGAAATCCTCAACACTCCCTTCGTTTATTTCCTCCCCATTTACAAAGATTCCTCGAAAACAAAAACAGTTATCGGTAAATCATAGCACAAACTAATTTCTTTCGCAACAATCAAACCGATCCCACTCCAAATTTGCATAGCAGGTTCCATTTAAAATTCCCCGTTTGAACTAAATATTTGATCAAGTTACCAGCTCGAATGTTAGCCCGCACCGAACGGAATGTGTGCCGTTGTTCGATTAGAATTGGGCGCAGGATAATATCCAGTCTCGTGAAATGCAAAAATTCCGCGCCGTATGCTTCGAGGATTAACCGTTTCGTATTAAGCGAGGTCCAAGAAATTTCATATCAGCCTCGCTGATCGCAATTCCATCTTTCCTGGAACGATAAAAATATCTGAAATCTCTTTTCTCTTTCTCTGTCCAAGATGCCCCGCGACGCAGACACTATGGATCCCAACCAAGGTTAACACCGAATTTTTCTCCTCTTCCACCGATGGCGTGGTCTTGTGGTGGGACACAAGGTCCCTGAAAAGTCCCACCGAAACGCTGGTGATGGACCTCCAGCATCCGTCAAAGGCGAACATACTCGAGGCGGTTGGCGTTACGACATTGCAATTCGAGCAAACGATAAGCAGCAAATTCTTGGCCGGGACCGAGAACGGTTTGGTTCTGAGCGTGAACAGAAGAGGCAACAGTCCGGCGGAGAAACTGGCGATCAGGTTCGAGTGTTACACGGGACCTGTCGTGGCTATAGACAGAAATCCTATCTATACGAAGAATTTCCTGACGATTGGCAATTGGTCTGCTAAGATATGGGCGGACGACACCAAGGAAGGATGCGTTCTCAGTACTCGGTATGATAGTTAGGGAAATGAACTGTTCTTGATGAGCTTAGCTCAAGAATTTTCTGAGATTCGGCGTTTTTTAGAAAATTTTGGAAATTTTGAGGCACTTGTAGGTTTGAAGTTTCTTGCAATGGAGTTTTCATTTTGTAAAAAAGTCTTGTTGAGCTTAACTCTTGCTCTGAGCTCTTTAAACGCGATACACCTTCTGAGATTGGGCGTTCTTTTCGAAAATTTTGGAAACACTCGCAAAATTTCCAAGTTCAAAGACTCTTGCGATGGAACTTTTGGAATGTTCATTTTGTAACAAAGTTTTGTTGAGTTTAACTCCTGCTCTGAGCTCTTAAGTTCTTGTAACGTGATGTACATTTTAAGATTGGGCGTTTTTCTCGAAAATTTTGGAAACACGCAAAAATTCGTACGTTTAAATCTATCTGCGATGAAATTTTCATTTCGTAAAAAAGTCTTGACGAGTTCAACTCTTGCTCCGAGCTCTCGAGCTCTTTAAACGCGATCTACCTTCTGAGATTGGGCGTATTTCCGAAAATTTTGGAAATGCAAAAATTTCTAGGTTGAAAGGTTCTTCTAATGGAATTTTTGGAATTTTCTCTTTGTCAAAAGGTTTTGATATTTGCAGAATTGATAGATTTCGCGCGTCCCTTTGTGCGCAGCAATAAGACCATCGACCTAAGCGGAGGCTGCTGGAGCAGATCTAGATCATCCGTATTCTTCACTATAAACACAGAAGGCATGCTGGAAGCATACGACATCTTGGCAGGCATGAACAAACCATTAATCGCTATTCGTGTATGCAGCAATAGCTTAACAGCAATCAGTTCCGACGATGACGGAGAATTACTCGCGGTTGGAAGTCGTAACGGAACGGTATACCTATTGGAGTGTTCGCAAGACCTTATGTCGTTCACAAAAGAGGACAGACTTGCTCTGAGTAACGTGAGACACTGCTTTACCTCAAAACGTAGCTGTAACTTCTTTCTGATACGTCATTTCGTTACTTCTCAACGACAAAATTATTTATTATTTTCCTAGTTTCTTAATTTTTTTAGAGAAATTACCAAGTTAATATCGAACACTTCTTTTCGAGTTTAGCCGAGTAGAAATGGACGAAGGAAAAGGGAATAGAAGTTGTAGCTTTCACCGAGAGACTAATTCGTCAGAAAATCTATAGGAAAATCTCTGTGTGTCACACTTTCGTTTCGCAGTACTTCGAGAAGTGTAGCCGATTCGAGAAGGCAATTGACAATCGATTAAAGGAAATTCGATTGCTACTCGGCTCCGCACACGACGTGTCACCTAGTCCCGTTGTACGCGAGTTGAAAACAAAGGCGAAAAAGAAAGAGCAGAAGGAGAAAAAGAAAGAGAAGCAGATGAGCACGGTGGAAAAGGAGAAGCTGGAGAGCCGGAAAAAATCGAAGGGTCAAAGGCCGAGAGGAAAAACGAGCGCAAAGATAAGTGTCTATCCTGAACTTGTGGAGGCTGAAACGAATTATTTCGGGAAAGTAGAAGAGGTACAACAAACTCTTTTCTTTACCAAATAGAACTTATCGAAAAAAGTATCTCTCTTTGGAAGATCACGCGATGAATTATTCAGTTTCACAGTCTCAAAGGTTCATTTCGTAATATTCTTTTACATCTTCTCGAATTATCCGCTCTGAAAAGTGAATACGCAAAGAGATGATTAAATTCGCTGTAAACATACGCTGTTTTTATCTCTCAATCTTTTTATATCGTACAATCGACAAGAAAAGACACGATTGATTCTTTTAAAAAGTCCTTATTCGAAGTGCCAAAGGACGAACAGCTTGTAATTCTTTGTTTCCAAAAGCTGTCCAAGAAGTTCGTGGAACTTGACGAATCAGACGTGCAAGCAGCCCAAGAATGGTTGATAGAAAGAGAGGTCACGCTTCCAAAACCAGAGGAGACAGAATCCGATAAGGAGGAGGTGAAGAAACGAAAGTCGATCAGGAAGATCAAGAGTCGAACGAGAACGATAAAAAGCTCTCTGAAGAGCAGAGAAGACCTAGAAGAGAAACGCAGCGAGGATGCCGATTTGGAGTCGATAAGGACAACCGGTACGAGAAGAGAAGCGAAGAAGATCCTGAAGAAGAGTTGCGCGATGAAAATCTGCAGGCCGAAAATCTGTTGCATGGATTTAGAAGGTAAACAACGAGAGAAACTCCTACTGCAAACAAATTTCGATTTTCTTACTTTCACGTGACAAAAAAGAAAAGAGTAAGCAGGGGTGCAACTGTTTTCCCACGAATTTCACATGAAACGTTTCCAATGTATGTATGTACGAAATAATATCTCGTAACTCGGCGTGCATGTGGAAAATTTGACGAGGTAGCTAGAGCTGTGAGTGAAAGAAAAAAGAAAAAGAACGACACAGTTTCTCCGTACCGGTTTCGACTAATTAACAGACGAAATATCTGTCGTGACGGGGAAATAAAACGAGAAAGAGAATGAGAAAAAGGAAGAACGTGCATGCGCGTGGCGCGAGCCACTTTTCCACGGATTAATTGAAATTTCTCCGGAGGAGGAGAAGGCGAGCCGGCAAAAGTGTGAGAAGTGTAACCGGCTCGTTGGAAGGGTCACTCGAAGAGCAGGAAACTCCATTGCAGTTGCCTTCGAGCTATTCAATAATTTCCGCGGAATTTCATTTCACGCTCCTCGAGATCGGGTGAAATTTTCCGAAAGTTTCTCGAGTTGTCGCTGCGGCTGTACACCACTTGTAAATTCTACAATCGCGGCGAGGGAACTGCAAACAAGGTGTACGCTCGGTCGCGGTCGTATCACAGTTCTCTCCCGGCGAATTAATTCCGTCCCGCGTTTCCGGTATTTCACAACTCCCAAGTCGCCTTTTCGTCGAGTTCTCCGTTAGTTACAATTAACTCGGAATAGCGCGTCGGAAGCCACTTAAACGATCGCTCGGAAGTTAATAAAAGTAACGACCCGCTGGCCTGTAGTACAGTTGTCGCACCCACCTAGCTTCACGGTTCTAGTTCTTCGCGGAGAGAACTGTAATAGCCGCGGACAGCCGAGGAAACGATAGCTGTGTATGCTAATTCGAGGTTTCGCTAAGTTCTGCAAGTGTTAGGTCGTCCCATAAGTTCGTACCGAGAGAAAAATATATTTTGACGAAAATCCAAGGAAATTCTTAGTCTTCCCTAAAAAATAAGGAAAAATTTGTGGAGTGAGAAGGCCCTTGCGTTTTTTTTTAAATTAAATTTTCTATAAGTGTTAGATCGTCCCATAAGTTCTTACCGAAAGCGAAAAATATTTAAATGAAGATCCAAGAAAATTCTTAGTCTTCCCTAAAAAATAAGGAAAAATTTGTGGAGTGAGAAGGCCCTTGCGTTTTTTTTTAAATTAAATTTTCTATAAGTGTTAGATCGTCCCATAAGTTCTTACCGAAAGCGAAAAATATTTAAATGAAGATCCAAGAAAATTCTTAGTCTTCCCTAAAAAATAAGGAAAAATTTGTGGAGTGAGAAGGCCCTTGCGTTTTTTAAAAATTAAATTATTTTTTAAAAAAATAGAAAAAAGTTGAGGAATGGGAATTTAAATTTAATTGTTCCTTGGAAATACTGATCTAAATTATAAAATTCGACACGATCTTAATATATTTTATAAAAAAAAAACACTTATCGATAAAAGATACTGGAGTTACCGCGTTTCGTAGATATCGCTTGTGCGTTCTTGCGAGACTGATTGTATAGTACACATTTTCGTCGATCATGGAAGCAACGTGATGCCAATAAATCCTGTGCCACGAACGTCAGGACTTGCTGCATAGAGGGAAATATTGTCTTATCGTGTCTCGACGAGTACGCCGAGCGAGTGTGTCAAATTTAATGGCAACGTTGGCTTTCAGACGTGCAGGACTTATTTCCATATTGGCGACGAATCATGTCATAAAAGCAATTTTTGTATTCTGATCGTGTGCCGTCATCGATCGAAGACATTGTTCGAGCATCCGAATATTTTCTCGAGCAATGTAAAATCTTGATCACAGCAGTTCAAAGTTACCGCCTTTCTTCTGTTTTCACAGCATACATAAAAATACTTCCTTGATCAATTAACCCTTTGCAATCGAGAAGCGACATTAAATAATTATCACTTGGTAAATAATTAATCAAGACAGAGAGCAGATCTATGGGCCTCCATAAATTTGTTCAATAGAAAATACACTGAATATTGAAATAAAATAAATAAAACAGTATAGTTTATTTCTGTGTTAATTTTAACAAATTTCGAAGAAGATCCAATTTGAAACTTTTCCTATAGAAAAAGGACCTTCAAGTGCAAAGGGTTAAGGGATCGAGCGTCTTCATATTTCCATTTCTTCCGAAGAGAAGAGAAAAAAATCCGATCACGTTTCCAATTCGCAAATTGTCTGGCACGTTTCAGAGAAACGCCGAGCGAAATGGCTGAAGAAACTGAAAGAGAGACCGGTGATCGTGGAGGAGGAGCCCGAAAGAAGAAAGTCGACGGCGCTGGAGAATAAATTGTTCAGAAGAATAACTGATTATATTGCCGACATTCCGCAACCGTCTCGAGCGATGAAGAAAAGAATCTTCACGCTGAAGGATGCTCCACCGATCGTTTCCCGAGGAGAACTTGAAGAAGCCAAGAAGGAGATGCGTGTCTGGCGGGAGAAAGCTCTCGCGAGGAAGCTCAGCTCGTGGACGGTTGAGAAGAAGCTGGCGGTAAAAAGCGAGAGGAAGATCGAGGCGAAACGGGAACCAGAGGAGCCAGAGGAGGCTGCGAAACCTGTCAGCGAAGTGAAGGATCCGAAACGTCCGGTCCAGAGTGATCAATTTCTCAGAAAAGCGAGGCGCTCGCGCAAGAAGAGCAGAAGGTTGAGGTTGACGAAGGAGGATATCAAAGAGCAGGAGGAAGAGGATAAGAAGAAACGATGGAAGATGTTGAAACACAAGATGAAACAGTACGACGAACCTCATAAACATAAACGATATCCTCGCATATCTGCCGCCTTCGTGAGAACGCATTCGGAAACTATGCTGCAGGATTCTGAAGAACGGAAAGAGTAATTTCTGATGATAATTGGCAGGGAATCTTGGAAATCAGATATCTCGTTCATCGTGGAATTTAGCGACGAGACAGAAATTAATCGACCCAAAAGAGTCAAAGGATCGCTAAAAAATCGACGACTGTGAAGAAGACTCCCGACAAAACTGCTTAGAATCTTAAGAAAATGGAGAAAGCCAAGGCCACAGCTGAGACGAAGAGAATATCAGAAAGCAAGAGAACAGCTAAAACTCAAACAATTCTAACACACGAATTTTAGAATTCCAACTCTGAACAAGTGATAGACAAGTGTCACCACGATTCACCGTGAGACAGTCACGCAAAATGATCCTTTTTAAAGCATTCGCCGCGCGAATTAAAGTCGTCTCAAGAAAACCGGGAAGCGGAGAAAATAATCTCGCGAGAAAGTTCTGTCGTAGAAGAAATTCGAGCGGCTCGGTCAAGAATCTTCCTCCGCTATTTCTTTTTCTTCCGACGTTATTACGCATTCGTCGAACGGATCCACGGAGAGGGCTGAAGCGAACACGCCGGCGAAACCGGGGATCTAAGCGGTGCATCCGGCGTGTATACCGGAGGAACTTTTCTCGCCCGCGGCGGCGCTCCCGCGGAAATTTGTCACGGTATGAAATTTTCTTTAGAAACAGGTGGTTCGTACGCGCGTCTCACGTGGATATCACGGGGATAGAGAAGCAGCGGGAGAGAATAGGAGAAAGCGACAAGTTTTCGACGACGCAGATTTAATCGTTTTTCTTGTCGTTCGAGATCTCTCCAAGAACCTGTGCAAGCTTCGGAGTTTAAGCTCACCCTTCCTTGCAAACTTACGCCGGACACGCCGAAGTGGAGAAAGCACAACGAGGATAATCCGAACTGGAATTTCTCGGGATGAAGAATGAACTTGCGATCAGCATCCGAGGGAAAGTTTTTATCGCTTTCGTTGTTTCGATTGTTCGCTGGGGAATATTGTGTTGTGTTCGAGAACTTAGGAAATGGGGAGAGAGAGAGAGAGAGAGAGAGGTATATGGGGATTAATTAATAACGAACGATCGAAGGAACGATAACTTGGTTAAACGACGTATTCGAAGAAACAGGTAGTCTTGGAAGTTGTTCTTTTCCGTTGAAATTCCTCTCGCTGCGCCTGAGAAAGGATATCTTTCGTTCTACTGGAAACTTGTTCCTTTCGAACTTTTCTACTTCTGTCAGCGCGAAAAGTTCGAGGTTAAATATCATCGCATTCTTGCTTGTACCTGAGGAAGAGATAGAAATGAAACGATTCTATGATACACGAGATACGTTCGACGTTGCACAAAATTGACAATGTTTTCAGAAGCATTTCGCTGGCTGGAAAAAGGAAGAATCAAGGACGATATTATGGAAATAGGTTTGGAGAAGAATCGTGTATATTGTGATTATATGTAGATGATTGAAACAACGATTTTCAGATGAATGCTTGTACTTGCGTTAACGCATCGATGCAAAATAGACACGTAATTTGCAGCTTCCGGCTGAAAGCCTAAGTGCTAGTTAGTCTGGCTATTCTCGAATCTGCTGTCATGGAGAATTAGGGCACTTCATCTCGTTACTGATTAACGACACCTTTCTCGTCGAAGATTCTCGAACGCCAAATAATTTAAATTTCTCGCTAGTCTTGTGCATTTTGAGTGTTTATTTGATGATCGATTATTAGATACTTTTATACGCTATTTTGATCTTTGTTACCAGAATTTATTGTACTTTTATCGTAATTGCAAGCAGTGCTGTATTTTGATAATGTATGAAATTTATTGATAAGTTTTGTAGAAATTAGTAATGAATTATTTACAATTGCGAAGAGAATGTTATTTTTTGATATAGCAATGTCAACGCATATTTTAAAGTAAAATTTGTTACATTTGAAGGAGGACGAAATAATGAATAAATGATACGTGAAGCAAGAAAAATTTGATTTCTCTCTGTTTTTTGTATGAATTTAAAACTCACTACGAGCTCGATCTTTCTATTCGGATTCGCCGGGTTGTCAGACTAAAGCAAAGAGCACTCGGTTGCTTCAAACAATCAAGATCTCTTTTTTTCACTTTATGGTGTGAACCGGGCAACAAGGATGCCGACAAACCGGAAATACGTGTACATTAGCTGATGAGCGTCGGTTCATCAGGCTTTTCGAGTGCCAGGCAGGGATCACCGTTGAGGCATAAAGGGAAAGCGAGAGAGATAGAGAAGGTCATCAGAAAATCACGATTTCAGGGTTTCAGCGAATAATCGAAAGCAGCGGAAAAGCCGCCGAAAAGATTGGTACAGCCGCTGGAAGTGATATAACGAGGTCGCAAAATCAGTGAAGCGTGAAAGTAATCCGAATGCCAAAACAGCAATTCGAGGGAAATAAGGACCTCGAGCTTCGCTCAGGGGCCGTTCCATGTCAACTCGAGAATAGCTTCTTCCATTGCGGTACATTTAAAAAATTTGTCTTCGTTCTAACCCCTTGACGTTCACATTTCTCTCAATTTGATGTGCCAAAAATGATCAATTTTGTCATTTTTTTAACAAGTTTCCCATTATTTACAGTGCTCTAACTCACGTTGGTGTCGTAATAGAAAGGATAACGCAACACAGAAAACGAAAGAAAATAATTAAATAAAATTGCTCTTACTGAAGCGACGAGGCAGAAATTTCGTAACGCTGTAATGCTCGTAGATCATCTCTGAGGTTTGAAAAAATCCAATACTTTTTCGTTTCAATTAACAATTTGTATAACATTCTTTTTAAATATAATCTAAATGGCTTTAACGAAAAGTTTCTAATGGTAAAAATGAAAATTTCTAAACTGTGAAACTCTGATTTTGTCGCTGGGTGTGGCAAGATCAATCTGTGTCGCCCAGCTTGATGCATTAATTCACGACCTCGTTGTATCGCTTTCACCAACGATACGAATATTTCGGTATCAGCTTGCTTTCAACGATTTCGATTTAGTTTCAACGTCATAGACCAGCTGGGTTTTCCAGCGGAAATTTTCGAGTAGCCGATTGTTATACTTTGTACTCGTACGGATGGTCGTCAGGATAGCAACTAGTATTGGCCCGTTTGAATGGCGTGCATACGCAGTCCACTGGCACTCGTTTGCAAACAGTACTATACGCTTTAGATTTTCAGCATTGTGGACGATTGGATAGCGCAGGCATGGAAAACCTTTTGTATTATTTCAGTAACATTTACTTGATTATGTTTCAGAAATTCACTTTGCAAATAAGTTAGTAGGCTAGTTGATATTTCCAGTCGATAACGAGGGAAATGTGAATGAATACAGAGGAAGAGGGAACAACAGATTGTAGGTACACATAAATTAGACGAAAAATGACGAATATTAATTACATTGTTATTTTAATAAATTTCATCAATGGTGACGGTATATTCTAATTTCATTCTTTGTGAAATTATCTCACACGAGAAAAACGCGTTTAAAGTTTTATGGTTTAGAAAATTTCATTAAAGCTATTTAGACTATATTTCAAAAAAATGTAAATTGTTAATTAAAACGAAAAATATTCGATTTTTTCAAATTTCAGAGATCGCCTGTCCCTTTAAACTTTCGAATCTCTCCATAAAATCTTACATATCTACCGGTAAACACCATTTTACCATAGAAATTTTTCATTAATGCTATTTAGACTCTATTTAAAAAATACAAATTATTAATTAAAACGAAAAATATTCGATTTTTTCAAACTTCAGAGATTATCTGTCCCTTTAAACTTTCGAATCTCGCCATAACATCTTAGATACATATCCACTGTAAACACCAAGAATATTTACAAAAAATATGAATAGTAAAAGCAGTGAAATCGATTCTTTTTTTAAATTGAAGTTCAATAACCTTTTCCTATCAGTTCGTTATCAATATGTAAGATAACACGAAACACTTTTCCCCGGTGTTTGTACTCGAGCACGCGATGCCTTTATTAAAACAATCAGCTAGGACCCTGTGTGCCAGTTTTTCCCCCAAAGCCTCTGTATTCTAACAAATTGGACATGTATATATGGAACATCAGTTGCCCGACTTTCGATCGAAGGTAATTAGAGGCAGCCTTTTGAACCGGCCCGCCTCTATACCGAAACATAGCAATTTCTCCAGCTAAATTGGTGAAAATAAAGCCACAACGGAGGGAAACTTTCACGCAGATCAGACGTAAAGTGAAGATGATTTATCGTATTGTAATAATCGTTCAATAAATAAGAATTATTTGCCGCGTACCTGGAATTTATAGCGCGTCCGAGAGGTTATTTTATATTCACCGCGTATAGCAAGCTATACGGTAATTCATGCCATTATTAAGCCATAATTCCTAAATCGCAAAATATTCCTGTAATTTCACGAATTTATCGCCTTCTCCGAATTGATCACTGATTATTACACTATATTAAAATTACGTTCGGTCTAATTTCTTCTTATGCATAATAATCGAGGAAAAAGTACGATCTTCCCTTTAAAGTGTCCTAAATGTATCCTATCGGATGATTGCAAAAGTTCGTGCCCGATTTTCAAAGGTGGCGAGAACCTTATCGACTTCGGCACAGATGTTTCTTTTAGCGTAATGTTACGTTCCTATCGAAAGATACACCGTTTGTGTTTTATTTTCCATTTCAGTTTCAAACGAAATCTGCTTTTGCACACACCGATTGTGTTTTATTTTCAAATCGGGCACGAACTTTTGCAATCATCCAATACTTTTAGGGTAAATTTATCTCAAATAAACAAGTAGCGTTATTTCTATCGTTGAGTGTAGAAATATCGTTCTTGCCAGCTCGATTTAATTAACCATCGCTAAGAGTGAACGTAATACGTCTAACACTTAAACAGTACATTGTTAGTTTCGTCTCCGATGAATTACTCCTACTGTTACAAGTGTTATCCTTATTTAATGAAATGTCAATATTACGATTCAATTACATGTCGCAAATTTCTCCAGTGGAAGGTTCGACGAGGAGCCTATAATAACGTGTTCTATGAATAAATTGCCAGACTAAATTACAAGAAAATAGCGTTATCTACGCGTGAAAGTGTTTATTTGGACGAGAATTATTCAACAGAGCCTTATACACGAGGAACGAAAGAATATCGAGATTAAAACGGAGATGATTTTTAATCTGTTTTACTTTGATTTTTCCCGAGCATCGAGTTATAAAAGGAAAGTCTTTCACTGTGTGGAAGCGTGATACGAATGCAACTCCAGGCGCAACCAACGAAGCTCAATAACGCGAAACGATCGATTCGTTAAGACAGAATGATTGCATCAGCGCTTCTCGATGAACCAAGTATTAGCAAAGAATTGAGAAGCCTTGATTGCAATCTTCTGTCGGCCATCCTCCGTTTTCCCGTCGATTGGGTCAGTTTTACAGATTGCTGAGTACAAGAATTCCCAATTCTATGGCTTCGGGGGAAAAATATTGACAGAGGCAAACAAACATTGCAGAGATTGCAAAACATTTTCCTTGTGGCTGCGATATATTTGATCCATTCTGGCAGATGGAATTTTCATGTAATTTGAAAATTACAGTTGAAGTTAGGAATAATGAAATTTGTTAATTAGCGTTATATTGGGTCATCTTGAAAGTTTCTGCGGTTTTAATTGCGTTCATTTTGAAAAAAAGTAATTTCACCGGCATGAAACATTTTTATTTCGAATAATTTCCGTAATTGTCGGTACACTTTTGCTAATGTATTACAAGAACGTTAAATATCTGAATCTCGAATTTGAAAAGCTTATTTTACATCAAATTGTATTCTTTTTTAATTGATCTAAAGGTAGGAACAGTGTTTCCTTTTAAACCTAATTTATGTTTAAATAGCATTTTTCTCTTACTTATACTCATAAGTTTGATAGGAAAAAGGGGACACCCTGCATATAAAATCAAGGATTTGCAAACTACATAAACTAGAAAGTTTAAAAAAAAAAAAACGTTCAAAATAAAATTCAAAATACAAAAGATCGGAGTTCAGAAATGTCTAATTAGAATTAACAGTGTAATATCAACAGGTCCTGCAGGACGTCGACAAAGTTGCTTTGTTCGGTAAACCATCCCATAAATTCCAAGTCCTTCTTTTCACAGCATGAGAGCTTATCTAACGTCAATTGCCTTGCGGGTGATCTGGCTGGGCAATATTTTCAGAGAAACTTGGTGTCCACTTCCAGCCAGATCCTCTACAAAATATACAATCCACGGCAAATTGACTATCTCAAAAAACAGTACCATAAACACGTAGCCCTGACAAATTAGGATTAGCAGAAATCTGATTCATTTCCATAAGTATCGATCGTTATTTGAAGCAATCAGGGTCTCGAGAAATTAGAGCGTATTCGTAACAGAGAATGATATTCAGCCTTCCTTGCTGAAGGTCGGATACGAATTGATGATCTGACACTGGTAAAGCGACGTCCTGAGCCGTCCTTCTCTGTTTTGATTCTGGCACGTAAGAGTCTAGGTATAGGAAACTATGTTTACTGGCGTACTCGTTCAAAATATTCGAATGACTCAGACGCGTGACCGTAACCCAGAGCCTTTCAACTGGTCTTCAGGGACGCCCGCCGATGCCCGCGGGGCAAAGCTGAGGGCGAAGTCGCGGGCTAGCGATATCACGTACATTAAAGCAAAGTGAGGGAAATACACTTGTGCTACATATCTTTACAACATAACTCTCCTTCTTAAAACGGACGATGGTTACTATATACGTAAGAAAGTAAATAATACAAACATCGTTGCCCGCGAATATGCCCGTACGGGCAATCACTGAACACCACTACAGTAACCGAACACAAAGGCACTCGACAATGGTACAAATCGTCGCAAAGCTTACAAACGACTACTTGGATCAGTTTTAATTTTGTAACAAATCCCAATAGCGGTTTCAATCGTCAATTCACCTATGAGAAGGAACTTGTTCAAACATTTGCCCGCCAATATTCTCAACCACGCTCTTACAACGAAGTCTCGCCGATGAATTTTGAACCGACTTCAGCCCTCGAGCTATTGTAATATCGACGTTCAGGCGATTGACTCGAAGTCCCGCAAAATCATGGCCACGTTCACGGTATAAGACGGCGTGAAAGTCAGCTGTGCGTCTGATCCTCGTGAGATAAGTCTGATCGAACCCGCTGCCTCGTTTTTGGTCCTTGTCGCGTTCTATTTATGCTCGATTCACATGTAAAGGAGATCTACGAGGCGAGAGAGGACCGAATGCTGGGAGATACGTACGCTCGTGTGTGTGGATCTTCAGTCGAGTCTCTTCGTGAGTTTGCCGAAACAAGGCAAATATCGTTCCGACTGCAACTTTATTCGCTTCGTGAATTCATGAATCTTTCAGCACTTGCCGTCGCTCTTCTTCTCCTCTCGTTGAACCGGCGGTGCCGTGCAAGCGTAACAAACACGCGAATTATCGCGTCACTCTTTCGCCCTGACACTACGTCGAAGAAGATTACGGAACACATGACTGTCTGAGGAACCGTATTTTCCTACCCAAAATCAGGTTAGCTGCATCAGAGAATCCTTTTTCTTTTTTTTTAAATAAATCTCCTCAAGTTCTTTCTCCTCGTTTCTACGTTCCGTTACGTGAAATATTTACGATTTATCGACATTTTGAAAATACTCTCCGTTCACGCTTGTTGGTAATACGAATTTACGTAAATTTGCATATGAAATTTTATCAATTTCGTTACTCACCGAATTACCGGAGCAAATGATTTTCTAATTATTCCGAGCGACGCGACACACGTTCGTTGTAATAACAACGAATACAGATTACTAACCAAAAAATTTATTTCGCGAGATTGCAGTTATTTTCGTTTAATCCGTTCTAATTACAACTCACAGTGTCCCGTTCGAATTACCCTCGCTTCATTGAAAATCAATTTCCGCTAATTAGAGCCAACGAATAACAAATTACATCGATTCGATATACGAAAAGTGTCGCCGGATCCAATTAACCCTGGTGTGCGTTTTCTCTCGTCAGATCCGATCAAAAGTGTCACACGATGGAGATACAAAAGGTGTACGTGAAAACGCGAGCTGAATTTGGTAAGCAATGCATCTTCAACACGTTTGGACCAAACATGGATGTCAATATCCAGCCGAATCCCAGTGATATGAGCGATTACATCAGGAGAACTCACTGTCACGTCGGAGTGCAGCACTCGAAGCAATTGGCATTGCACGAGGTTAGGTCGACGTCATTAAGGAGATTACGAGGCGAGCCGGGCAAGCTCGACGCATTCAGCGCATCTGCATCTGAACTGAATCGACGTCGCAAACGAAAAGCCCAGCTTTGTTCCGCCGATCTTGATACAGGATTTTTTTTCTTTCCCTCTTTCTTTTTTCCTCTCCTGTGAAAAGCAGCAACGCGACGTACGATGCATCCTTCACGCGGTCTCATTAGTTCGTGCGTGGCGCGGCACCCGTTAATGATATCTGTTTCAAACGTTTTAGCTTCAGCGAAACGAGACTCGATTCGACCACCGTTTGATCGCCGGTGCTTTTCGTCACTTGTAACGGTTTACTTCCAAAGTCTTGCTTAACTTGAATTTGCTATTGTTTCGTGACGCCTTTCAGTCGGAATGCTATGTCACGTCCGATAATTTCAAGCGGTTTAGAAAAATAAATGGGAAGGGTAGAAATGCTTCCTCTTTCTTTATTCATTCGTTAAATTACACACAAACGGATATTGCTACACTCTAAATTATTTATTCTGGAGCCTAGTGAAAAATTCGGTACCGAAAATCAATGATAGATCTTATGGATCAGCAAATATGCAAGATTCGAAAGAAATCAGAGGTTTCATGTGACTTTTGAATAGACGAAATTAATTATCCCCGAGTTAATGAAAAATTTGGTACCGGAAGTCAATGGTAGATCTCATGGATCACCAAATATGCAAAGTTTGAAATAAATCGGAGGTGATCAGAGAGGTCAGCTCTCCTTCATCAAAGATAAATATTAAAAGTTAGTGTATTTTTCTTCGCACGAAAAAAATTACAAATCCCCAAATAAAATCCCAGAAATGATGTCACAGAAAGTTCTCAATAATTTTCAAAGTTTGACGAATTCGATTATTGTCTGACTAATGTAGCCCGAGTGAACTCGACATTGTAACGTGGAAATTACGCCAAAGCTGTCGACAGCAAGTTCAATCATAGATCAGATACCTTTTGTACTCGTTTCTCGTCGAATTAGACATCTTCACGTTCTTTGTTCCACGCTGGAACGAATGGAAGCGCGGAGAACGAAGAGAAATTCGAGGTGGCGCGTAAATTGAAGTAGCAATTCGCGCTATACTTTGAAAGCAACGGTAAAGTTCATTTATCTCGGGGAACTGTGCTCGTCTCCTGTTATAATAACGAAAGTAGTATCCACTTGTTGAAAGCTCCCCGCCAAACGGATACGATTCCGAAGGCACAACAGGTTGAACGAAAATTTTGTTGCGTGCAATTTTAACGTGTTTACAGTCTCTATATAGTATCTCTATATAGTATCCGAGTTTCGAAGCGGTCTATAGGAAATAGCAGAAGCTTCAGATAACACGAAGAGCGAAAGGTTGAACAGGGTGGTTTGCCGAGTGAAAATACGTCGATTTTAACCAGAGAATTTCAACTATTTCGAATTTCCTTTGGCGGGGAAATGGAAATCTAGCGCACTTAAAAAAAACGGGAATATATTTTACGCGTCGCTGTAGAGAAGTTCGGCAAATTGAGATGAAAGAATGAAATTTAACGAAGCAGTGAAAAGTAATAACATTATTACTCGGTATGAAATCATTTTTCTTGCACAAAGCGTGAAATTGTTACGAGAGAAACAGTGGTAACAGGTACATAAAATATATTCTTTCATATTTTATGTAACGAAGCAGTAAAAAGTAATGTTATTATTCGGTATGAAATCATTTTTTTGAATAAAGCATGAAATTATTACGAGAGGAATAGTGGTAACAATAACAAGTGAATAAAATATATTATTTCATATTTTCTTTATAACAATTCTCCAGTGATTTTGCACAATAAAAAGTTCATCATTTGTGCGGTAATAGAGAAAAAGCCATATTATTCGATTTACGTCATTATTTCATATTTTTTTCATAATAATTCTTGAGCGATCCTGCACAATAAAAATATTTCTCTACTTCTCCATCATTTGTACGACAATAAAGAAAATTTCCTTTAAATTCTTATTTCATATTTTTTTCAGGATAATTCTTGAGCGATCCTGCACAATAAAAATATTTCTCTACTTCTCCATCATTTGTACGACAATAAAGAAAATTTCGTTTAAATTCTTATTTCATATTTTTTTCATGATAATTTTTGAGCGATCCTGCACAATAAAAATATTTTTCTATATCTTTTTACAAAGAAATACGAAGAATATTCGAACGTTCTACGCGTTTCTAATTAACGCGAAGATCTAGCATGTATGTATCGGGTGATTGTTGTACGACCATCTCGAATATCGTATTATGCATACCGATTAATTTGCCATACGAGCGCGCGGCAGATAATTTAGCCATTAACAAGCACACAATTCGAGGACGTGCGTGGAATATCAATTAGGCCGTTAAATGCGATTTTTTCCGGTAAAACCGCAACGTGCGCGCGATAAATTCCCGAAAAATCGTGAAACTGTCACATAAATTTACTCCGAGCCGAAGGTTCTGTACCCCCTTTCGTTGAAATCTCTCTTCGAATCGACTTAGATTTCTCAGTTCTCTCCCTTCCTCTGACTAGCCTCTGTCGAAATTTAGCTTCAATCCGCCACTGCGACCGCGAAAAACTCGGGAATGTATCACTTCGAAGGTGGATGGCCGAAAGAGATCAATCCACGGGACGAGGAAACTGTCGCGAGGTTTCGAAGAAGGATCGAGAAGGACGACAACTGGGAACCGAAATTACACGACTTGTTCGAAGTAAGTTATCGGTTGATCGATCGGCCTCCAGACCCGATGGCTTGTCACTTTCTGACTTCGCGGACGTGTAATTTCGAGAAGATACATGGCTCGATGGAAAATAAATATTATAGAAAATTGTGTATCCAAGTGGAATTTAGTTTTAGCCAGGCAATTTTTGTGGAAACTAATCATCTAGAAATGTGGGTGGTGGGTGGTGAATGAAATACAGGGTGGGCCAAAAGTCAGGTACTATTTTAATGAAAATGGTTTAATTGTGCCAGATAATTTTGTCAATTTATCAAAA
>NW_017100509.1:3378032-3391826 GCF_001263275.1 Habropoda laboriosa | reverse complement strand
CTATTTTATTATTATTAATTAATCTAGAATTTTTCAAATGAAATAAGTGCTTTTGATACCACAATATTTAAAAGAGCACTGAATTACTGCAGTTTCATAAAAAGTCGTCTAATATTTAGTTGGATGATGTTTCTTGCAATTAGCTCTAACTATTGTTGCCATAAACCATTGTTGAACCTCCCATTAGCGTCTCTCTAATCAACAGGAACGTTAAATTAAGTTTCTTGCAGGAGATGGAGGACAGTGTTCTTCAGAATGCCGCGGTCAACATTTACGAACAGTATTTCGACGACATGGAGCCAACGGAGTTGGTACAGCCTCTTGGTCTCAGGTGAGTGACATCAAACCACCTTGAAATAAAACCTAATCCACTTCCAGCTCCTTTCACACGTAAAACTAAGAGTCTCTCTGCCGCGAAATTTTTTCAACACGCACCAAAGACGAGAATTTTTCACATTTTTCATGAACTAAACAGACAGCAGGTTTCCATCATCCATCACACGCGAATCGTAATTCTCAATACAAATCGAAAACTGAAACCTTCGCGTACATCAGTGACCTCGAAGGTTCGACAAAAAAAATAGGTGAAATCTCCAAGTCTGGAAAAGTTCGACTAGGAGGAAGCAATCTTCCTCCAAAGCACGATCTTCTTGTTTGCCGAAACTTCATTAGCGCGTGAAAATCGTCGTTCACGGTTCGTTTGAAACCCGGCCCATAACTCATTACGATAAATCATTCCGTAAATTGATCCCGGCCGTGGTTGCGGCTTTATCTATCTCTCTCGCGAGCGGTTTGTCATCCGCTATAATCGGTCGTGCCAGAAATGCAAAGACGGAGGTCGCGCGCGACTCTTTCGACGACGATCATCTTCTGGAAATCGGTTTTCAGGACTGTGAACGTGTACACGGATCCGGAGACGCCGAAGAGGCCGGTGACCAATATCTCGTGGTCGCCGGATTCTGGCAGCAGGATCGCGGTCTGTTATTGCTTCCTGGATTTTGGCAGGTTGCCAGATTACAGTAAAAGGATGTACATCTGGCAGGTCGGTAGGTAGAAGAAAAACGCCTCTGTACGCCGTCTTTCTCTCTCTCTCTCTCTTCTCTTTCTTAGCCCTCGGCCCCATTTTCACCGCATTAGCAAGATCGCCGGGGTATTTGCATCGCTTTGCATAGACTCTTTCTGCGCGATGGAAGGAGACGAGTTGCAATCGGGGATTTCAAGGTTCGATCTTTACGTCTTGGTTACGGAGACAATGCGAGTTTTGGAAATTTTCATTCGTTCGCTTATGATCTTTGCGACAGAGGAGTAATAAGTTGGGAACTCGTTATTATCGAGGCTTGAGGGTGGAAAAAGTATTTCGAGGTGTAAGCATCGAGGATCACTTCATCGGGGTTCGTGAGATACACCGATAATAACTTGTCACTGTGTTATCAGGAATACTTTCTTCGTAAGGACACGGCTTACGCTCGAAAGTTTCAATAATCACTGAGGGGGTTGAAGTCATAGCGCTGGAAGTGACAATTTCCTTATTTTGAGAAACAGAGAATGTTGTTAGAAATGTATTCTAAATTGCCAATTATAACTTACTTCACTTGTCTTTTTAACCTTTTAGCTTAGTCAATACTCAGAGCACAATAATGCATTTACCGAGGGATTAGTCGTTTTTAATTGTACTGTTCACATGTCATATCATATTCACATTTGCAAGAACGAAAAGAAAGTAATTAGTTATAATTCTTACTCATTTGTAGTTACAAACTAGAGAGACTCAATTTCCCTTTCAAAGGGAAACAGCTAAAAGATTGACTGTTTGGCATGTGTAGCTTACATTTCAGCATATAGGCCCAAATTTTCGGAAATCTGACGTACACCACTACCTTCAACCCTCTCGTTTACACTCCAAGCCTGGAAAGCCTTATTTTTTGGATTATAAAATTATTTATCTTGAGTATCTACTCAATTCCATCGTCAACGCAACAGAAGTTAAAGGCAACGTAGAAACGCGATGTATCAGAAATTTTCGTCGCGAGCGTTCCTTCCATCGCGAGAGGACAGAGGCACGTGAGCAAAAGTTGCGTACGGTAGCTTAAATCCAGCTTAAATCTAGCTGTCAGGCGAAGATTCATCATCGTCCTCGAATGCAAAAGAGCCGATGAAAATCATCGCGATGCAGGAGCTCTCTCGTTTAATCCGGATTATGAAACGCCTCCATTATTTTACGAGCAGACAATCCGAACGAGCCTTACATGGCGCTGGAGCCTTTTTGTCCGTGCGTAGCTTGCGACTTTAATCCCCGTGATCCTTCCGTCCTTGCCAGCGGTCTTATGACGGGCCAAGTCTGCAATTGGGACCTCAGGACCGGCAGGATTCCGGTTCAGTCTTCTCATCTGCAATTCAGTCACAGGTAAGCGTCGAAGGAACGTGTTCCGTCAAACGTTCTCGTCAGTCTTTTGCCTGGAAAATTCTCAAGGACCTCTTTGTGCCTTTGTGTGTGCGTGTATATTTGTATATCGGTGAACGTTTGCACGGGAACGCTCCAGGAGTCCTTAATATCGAAGAATCTCTATTCGTTCTTTGTTTACCCTAAACCACTGTGACACACAACGTCTGCAGGATATTTTCCGTGGCTTTCATTCTGGTTCGCGTTAGATGTGCTTTTAGAAAGGGAGCTTTATTTAGTCTCGTCGGTGTATTAGATGGTACCTAGGAATATCGTCGGGGAGAACAGGTTATTTTAAATTAATTTGCTGTTTTTGAGAAATCTAATGTCTTATCTTTTTTTCAGCATGCACTTAAAAATCAAAATGACACCGATATATTTTTTCTTCAATTAAATAGTAGCGAAGTCGATAGTTCTTATAGCTTTGGAGAAGAAAACTTGTAACAGTTTCTCTACACTTTGACGCAAAAACGCGTCGTCCGTAAGCAGTGGTAGTTTTCAATTCGACGAAATAGTGCGTCATCTGACGCGAGAGTGTTAATTTTGACTTTTAATTGGTTTTCTGAGAGCTTGATCTCTGGTGCTCAATAGCAATTGACGTATAATAATCTTATTCTTGGGACCATGGACTGAATAATACAGTGGACAGTCGGGATCTTACGGATCTTTAAATTACCCTCGTTTGCCTAAAATAATTTCGTACAACGCAAACGTTCACGTGACAATTTTATATCTCGAATGCGTTGTTAAGATTATAATGGTTTACCAACGTACAGCCTGTTTATTCAGATCATTGCTGTTCAAGTTCAACTCCAGAACTTGGAGAACTTTTCCCATTACTATTACATTACCATCGCGTACTTCGATTAATACTGCGCTGTCTGTAAGATAACACGTACTACAGTAAGATCTAGCTAAATTCAACTGACGTTTCCATTTCTTATCTTCGGAAAAGGAAAATATAAATTTACAGAAAAACGTGGATTGCGAATAAAAAATTATTTTATTCGTGTTGCACTCAATTCAATGCAAATTTTATGGATGCAGATATCAGAAATCTAAGTTCTCACAGTTTCTATCTTCTTTTTTTTTAATGTAATCTTGTATTGAGTTTGATCGATTACTTCTGCTTGCTTCTATATTTTGGAATTCCTTTTTTAAGCGTACTTTCCTAGGATGATTGATTAGAAGCAAATTCCGTACACATATTTGGTTATACTCAGTGCCACTCTCTCTGTGTTCTGTAATATCATCCGTATGTCAGCGGTCAGGCACAAAGCACAGCCACAAAGGTAAGGTTAGGATGAGTCAATTACTATTAAGGGGATACACTATCCTGAGGCGTTCAAAAATAGGCAAAGTTTGAGAATTTTATTCATAGATAACTACTAAATGAAGAATTTCAAATTTCTCAGAGGACGTAAATGCAACTTTCAGCCTTACCCTCCAATTTTGAAAAATGTTAAAATGTTACAAAATTTGATCGGAAAATCTGAGACACTGGAATTTTTACAAAGATACTGACTACTTTCTTACGTTACAGACTGTGAATCCACAACCATTCATGTAAAAGGATTATCTAGACTTTTTCCACCATCGTTATCACTGCTTTCACGTAGACAAGAATTCTTCAATTTCGTCCTTTTAAATTAACAAACTGATTATTGAATTATTTCCCAAAGCGAAGGATTCTTCAATTTCGTCCTTCAAAAATCAACAAACCGATTATTTTCCAGGACATACGCGAATGCTGTGAAGTGGCAACCCTCGAAGAGCAACACAGAATTTTTCTCAACGTCGAGCGACGGTACAGCGATGTGGTGGGACACGCGAAACCTTCGAGAGCCAACGGAAGTTCTGCTGTGCGATCTCGAGAAACCGAACGATCCACATATGGACAGAGCGATCGGTGTTTCTTGCTTGAGTTTCGGCCCAATAATAGGCACGAAGTTCATGTTCGGCTTGGAGAATGGTATCATATTGACCGGATCTAGAAAATCGAAGACTAACGCGGAGAAACTGGCGGTCAGATACGAGGGTCATTTTGGACGGGTGAATTCTGTCGATCGAAATACTTTCAATCCGGCGATTTTTCTCACTGTCGGTGATTGGAGGGCTCGAATTTGGGCGGAAGACACCAGGGAAGGAAATCTGATTTCCACTCCGTATGTTAGTTCATTCTTTGCGTTAAAGAAACATTATGAAACTCAAAGCTGATCTCATTTCTTTGCTAATAGGCAAACACTTGTTTGTAGAGGTATTCGCTTGATTTAGGTGAAAAGATCGATTCGCTGTTGCCTTTTTATAAGTATTCTGTGTCTAGAATGTATGTGAAATATTTTATCCAAATTCAAAATATTAACAAAATTAGTTACGAAAGAAAATGATCGTAGAAGTGAACAGTACTTCTTCTAAATATTTTTAAACAAGCAAAGGGAATCTGACATGATTCTGCTATCGCTGATTAGAAAAAAAAAACGTACCTGTTTCAAACGAACGTGCCCTTAATCATTTTACTACTTTTAAAAATCTCAATTAAAAAACTCGATATTTCCCGTGTTTCACGATTTATTTCGACAAACTTGGTCGAACATTCTGACGAATTTTGGAAGAAAAAAGTTGAATTTTCCGCTTCCAGAAAAGCTTCGAAACACGAAATAGCAGTGTTTGATGTACAAATTCTGTCGGCAGATTTTTGCGAGAATATCCGACGAGTGGATGTTGGAACAAGGCGAGATACTCTGTTTTCTATGTGACGACTAGCACTGGACGACTGTTGGTCTGGGACATCATTCAAACCCTTCGACGGCCCATTTTCGCGTTGCAGCTATGCGACGAAAGGCTTACTTACCTCACGCCATGCGACGAAGGGGTCTTTTTAGCCATTGGCAACTTCATCGGAGAGGTATATCTCGTCGAACCGACGGATTTCTTTCGGTCGTTTGACAAAAGGGACAGGAGTGTCCTTTCAGAGGTAAGCGAGCATGAAATGAACGCCATCTTCTTCCCTCTGACCATTATTCAAGTAAACATATCGAGCTTTTTACCGTCGCCTACTTCAACGACACGGAAAAACCAGACGATTCACGTTCGAACCTTAGCACCTGCAGTTTTGGAAATTTTATTTCCCATTTCGTATTTTCCTCTAGTAGAAGAGATTTCGCAATAATCCCTCCATTTTGTCCTATTTTTATTTCATAAAAATTGGAGAAGATAGTTGAAGGGTACATTTATATTCTCTGACAAAAATTGAAAATTTTCGTTTAGTAGTCACGTATGAAAAAAGTTCTCAAATCTTTAGAAACCTCAGCGTGAAAATTAAGAAATGAGTGAAACTTTCTCTGCTCGGAGTTTTATCAGTTATAAATTATTTGGTTAGCAAGTGTTCCAAATATTGTCTCGAAACTGTCAATAGTAATCAGTTTCTGATCATTTTTATCTTACGTTTCGAAGAATCTCAGATTCACAAAAATATTTTTCGTCCTTTCCTTATTTTAAGGAAAACAGCGATTCTGTATCGATTCTCTATATATTCATCATCAATGTAATTTATCCTACGTTTCGACGAGCTCAGACTAAGAAAAATATTTCTTCGCCAGTACTTAGAAAGATGCTCGAAGCTAACAAAAGCGGTGGACGTCCGATTGAGGGAAATTAAACTGGTACAAAAGCTGACTGCTGAAGAGGAGGAGATGGTATACACGAGGGGCAAGCAAAAGGGTAAGGAAAAAGGCAAGGACAAGGACAAGGGCAAGGGTAAGAAGAAAAGCGAGCCTAAGGTGAAAAAGGCAGGACACGAGCCAAAAGCAAACAAAAACCGGGAAAAAGCTGCACCCAAAGAGAAGAAAAAGGTTGGAAGGGAAGATGCTCCTGAACTCGTAGAAGCTGAGAGAAGATACTTCGAGGCTGTGCAAAAAGTAAAACGTTCCAGTCAGTGTTTATATTTATCCAAATTACAGAAAGTATTCTGCAATTTCACATTTAAATATACAGCCACAGAAAATTAATCAGAAGTGACGAACGAATTAACAAAGTAATTGTCTCTTAAATACAAGAAGAATTAAATTCGTCCCCATTGTACTCCAGGATTTAAAGCTCGTGCGAAAATCAAATTCGCACGGAACAAAAGTGGGAGGATTAAATCTCCGGCAAACGTCAAATTCGTACCAGACTAAAAGTGGGGAATAAAACCTTTCAGAAAAATGAAATCCCCAGTGAAAAACGCGGTTTCCGGTGGAACTTTTTCCAAACAAAATTAGCATCCAGCTGGAAATTGAAAACTATAAATCGTTTCCTCGTTAACCAAAAACTTTCCACTTTCGTATTTACAATTAACAGCTGTAATTACACTTCAACTCTTCTCAATACGATCGAATTAACAGGGTCTGGAGAAGTACGCGCACGAAACCGATCCAGACATCGTTCCGGTCTACCCTCAAGTGGCGGCGACGAAGAAGCAAGAAAAGAAGAAGCGTAAGGTAGAAGGAAGTGAAAAGGAAACCCCTGTGAAAGGTTCGAAAGACTTCACCGAAGAGGCTCGAGAGGCTGATTTAGAAAAGAAATCGTCGACACGAGTTAGGAAAAAGGCGAAATCTACGTCGAAAGTAGCTGATTCGTGGAAAAAATCGGCGAAGACAGAAAGTGCTGTGATAGATCCGTGCGGAGAAGGGTTGGACGAGAGTGTGGAGGAAAGGAAAAAGCCAAAGAAGAGCAAGATCTCGTTCACGCTGCCGGTGCCCTGCAAGGGGGAGGTTTGCAAACCGAAAGTCTGTTGCTGGAGACCGGGCAAGAAAGGGAGGAGGAAAGTTAAATTGAGAAAAGAGAAATCGAGAACCGATAGAAGCTTGATTACAGAAGCTTCTGGTATTTGTGTGACGAAACCGATGCCGCCACGAGCGAGGAGGCATCAAACGAAGAAAAGGGACATAGTTTGCGAAATGCGACAACCGCCTTTAGTGCTGAGAGAAGAAGCTGCCAGGGCTAAGGAAGAGCTCAGAAGAGCCGTTTGCTGGAGAGGAAAGCCTAGGAGAAAGTACAGCGTTCGACGATCTCGAGAGAGTAGGTGAGTGTGTATCGAAATTGTTTTCTCGAGGAGACATTTATTTTGCCGAGATTTGCCTGGGAATTTTCGGATTCTTGGTAACTCGTGCTGTTCGCTGTTCTTTTTGCGAGGTAGATCTCTCTTGGAGAGAAGTTTACGGGAAGAATGATAGAAATTTGATTTATTCTTTTAGTCAGCCGACAGTTTTCCTTATCTATTACAGCTTGAATTTGTTATCTCTTTGTTATGCACAGTCTGCAATTTGAATTGGCGAGTCAAGAGAAACTTTCGTTTATTCTTCTCCAAAGAAAACTTGGAGAGATCGATTTTAGGCAGAAATTATTTCAAATTTTTTCCCTCGTGTTCCTTAATATTGCGAGTTCCATAGAAAAGTGCTCATTTTCAATTGAAAACAAATTTTTTCCCGAGGCGCAATATATTTTTTTCCTATGAAATTTTCGCTAAAGAATTCTTTGCATTATTTCAAATTTTTTCCCTCGTGTTCCTTAATATTGCGAGTTCCATAGAAAAGTGCTCATTTCAAGCACAAGTTTCATTCAAGCACAATCTTCGTCTCCTTAACGATTTCTCGATCCTTTTTCCAAAATAGGAAGAAACGAACGCTGATCAGATTCACGACAGACGACGAAGACGAAGACGAAGACGATCAGAAGAAAAGGAGACAAGTAGTTATCTCGGATCCCTGCAAACCACCGAAAGCGAGAAGCACCGTGGCAGAGTTCGCGGCGATCCTCGACATTTCTGAGCCGATATTGGAGGAAAAGAAAATCCAGGGCGCAGGTTACTTGGAAGAGTACAAAAGTATGCTGCGCAGAGTTTATCCACGAATTTCGGAGTTCCATCAACTGATCGAGTGACGGTGGAACGATAGCACTCCAACAGAGTTTCTGCCACTTTGCCGGCTGAAAAGGTACAGAACGATGGCAGGACAAGTGGTAATCGATTCGACGATTTCTTCAGTACAGTCTCTCTCTCGATATTGACACGGTGATCGAGCTAGATCAATTGTACGCGTAATTTTAAGCCTAGTTTTTATCGTTTCTACCGCATCTCGTGTAGATGAAACGCTGCAAATTTTGATTTACCTGCTATTTAGATACGTCAGATGGTTCGCAGTTTGTTAACGAACCGTGCAATTTAGAAGAACGCTTCGTTGCACGGCGGAATTTATATTAGGCAACGTGGAAACACGCCACAGTTTTACGTTCTAGATATTTATCGCGTTACATTTTGTTCCTCGAGAGTTCGAATTAAATTCCTCGCCACTTCCTTCTTCTTTTTCCGACGTGAACGCAGCGGTTTACAGTTTCGGAGGAAAAGAGTAAAGACAAGCGTCGTTGAATCTCGATTGCGACGAGATAGATGGAAGATTTTTGTATATAATTGTAAATATGTTAAGTTTGTATTAGAGTGTATAAAAAAAGGATTAAAAATTAAGTTTTCTGGACGATTCACGTTGGTGAAATATCTTTGTGAAGAATGGCGACGGAGGAACAAGGGTTTCTCGGATTCTAGAGGACGTTTCTTCCTTGCAGCGTGCGTTGAAGTAAAGAGGACATTGGTAAACCTCCAGACCATTTCTAAGACCATGCTATGATAAATTCGAGAGGGAAGGTCTAACAATGAAAGGCTGGTTCCGGGCAGCAAAACGTAAGAAGACATTTCCTGGTCTGGTCCGCGATCGTGTCCAGACCAACTTCCGGAATACCGGAGTAACTTGCATACCAACTCCGGCCGTGTGTAGTGAAAAGGTGGGCACGGTGTATGTGTAAATGCAGGATCGAAGACGCTTCAGGTTGTCGTTAAATTCGCTGTCATACGAAAATCCGTACCGAAATTCTCCGCTTCGATGCAAAGTGTGCTTGAAGGTGATCGGTGTATTTAGCGGAGCCATTATTAAAAATGGCTCTAAATGGTGTGCGTATAGTTGAAGGGATCACTGTTAAAGAATTTCCAGGAATTTTCTCGAGGATCATTTTGAAAAATGGGAAAATTCGAAAGGATGGTATATGAGAATAATTGAAATATATTACCTTTAACCCCTGAATGGGTCAAATATGACCCAATATTAGAATCTTTTTCGTACGCAAAGGAAGTCACATTTCTTTGTTTTATTGGGCATTATATTGTTTAAAATTATGCAAATATAACACGAAGAGAAGAGAGTCATGATTCTATTTTGAATACCAGTTGAAACAGGGGACATTCAGAATTCGGGTCAGTAATGACCCAGCATCCGTCGTCGCAAGGTAAATAAGTAAAAATCGATCTTAACGTTTCTAACTCGGATTGCAACGAACTTTAAATCGGAGAGTCTACCGATGTAATAAATTTCACGAAATTTTGATATATGGTATCGCGACAAAAGTAGTATATCCTAAAATAAATTACACAATTTCCAGGAACAGAAAAAGAGAACTCGATAGATTTTTCGAAGAAATTTCACCTAAAAGTCGTACAAGTGTAAGACGCAGAGAAAAAAAATTACGAATGTTGCTCTCAGATCGAGCTCTCAGGTCGCTTCATTAGGAATGTATGATGTTCAAAAGGGTCGGAAGAAGTTTTATCGTTCTAACGTCGTGTTGAAGCTTCCCGCCGGATTTTCCGGCGTTCTTTGAAGAATAACTGTTACGCTTTCCGAAAAGTTTCTGCATACACGCCGTCTCCTCCTTTTGCTTCGAGAACTCTTTTCTCTTTCGAAATCGGAACATTCTACACGGGGCAATCTAATTAATCTGCATGAAAATATTTCACTCGCGGCGCAAAAAACGGGGAAAGAGATTCGGAAGAAGGTGGAGGAAGGAGCGCGGAGATAAAATGCGAGGTCCGTAAAACGCTTGGCGGAAATCCAAATTTCGCGACGGATTCACGGTGAGCAAACCTCTTTCTCTCTCTCTTGAGAGAGAGAGAGGAAGGAGGCTTGTCGTAATCACCGATTTCCCCTGTGTAAAGAATTTCAAGGAGCGTGCGATTTTAAACGTCGCCGATCATCAGAAAACACCCATTGCTTCGTTTACCGAAACGAGTTTAGCTTGAAAGAAGCAGGTCGACGAAAAAAGAAATTGTATTTCAATCATTTCATATTTGACATGTCAAATTTCAATTTAATATTCCTTCGCTTCCTTGTATCTTTTCCATGAATATTGTTTAAATATATTCGCTATACTTTTGCGAATAATAGATACCGTTTCAATTGTCAAGTATCTTCGCAAAATTCTAAGAAACGAATTTTATCAATGAACTTTGTCGAGAAACGAATTTTATCAATTCATACGATGACATACGCAAGAAGACATTTTTTAACACTAAAACTACCGACGGGGTCAAAATGACCCATTAGCATCTTTCGAAAAAACGTGAATGCTCTATATACTGGTAAGTATTATCGCTTGTAACTTTCCTAATTTATATTCTACATGTATGCTTCCATTTGTACCGGTATGAATCGAATTTTCCAATCACGACTTACTTACATAAAAATTCACTTTTGAAAAGTCGCTAATGGGTCATTTTGACCCACTCGGTAGTTTTAGTGTTAAAAACAGAACCTAATTAATCCTGTCGCGTTCTTCTGCTCATTTACACTCTTAACCTCTTCAGGGACGATTTTTTAAAAGTTAGACAAAAATTATCTAAATTTTTACGTAGTTGCATATCTAATTCCAGCCTGAAGGCCAAGGAATGGACTTGGTTTACAATCCCTGAAGTTATTGCATTATATATATTGTAAAATTATAATTCACATATTTTCTCTATCACAAATGTCGGTGTCTCTAAAAACATTAAGATCTTCTCCTAAACAAAAACAAACAAAGGAGTGAGTAACAAATGAACCAAGTGCTCCTGAAGATTTCTCACCGAGAGGATCAATCGTTAGAGGTATTGCAACGCGATCCCTAACCGATTTACGGCTTTCCCCGGTAATTCACCGGCGTTTCATAAATAATGAGACTATCTACCGCGGCGGAACGAATACGAGATGCCTCGGGATATATCAACTTCTAGGATTAAATGGTAAATTGGTCATTGTAATCCAGGACTATCTAGTTCAGTAGGCGAGCTGTGCAGCCGATATCGGTTGCATTAATGTCGTGGTGGTGTTTCGCGATTAGCGGCGACGGGATTTGAAATGGGTCTGGATGTTTCCTACACCTGCAAACTCGGTCACCCGACGTTTATATCGAAGAATTCGTTTGATTTAGCTGGTAGGTAAGCGTGAAAATCGCGAGCCTTCGTGGAAATTATCCTCCGCATAGTTAGCGTGACGTTTCTCACGCTGTAGTGTGATACGTACTGCGTTTCGTTCGATTAATAGCCGAGATAATTCATCTGACTCGCAACGATCAAGTATGGTTGTTTCGCTCGATAGAGTGTGAAGATTTGTTTCGACAATTTTCAACATCTTTCGTATTTTTATTAAGTACATGAGGTACACACATACATATTAATAATCTGTGTTTCACCGTATTAGATGGCATCTGAGTTACATTATACAGCCCTTAGCCAAAAAATTAGGGCCACTCAGAATTTTCAACATCTTTGGTACTTTTTAGTGAAATTTAAAGGCTCGAACGAAATTTAATAATAATTTTTATTAAGTACTGAAGTATAGACATACCTATTAATAATTTGCTTTGATTAGACTATGTATCCTTTCTGAATTACTCTGTACGCACTATTTTATCATGTTCTTCATTTTTCGGTGATTTCGCCAAATATCCAGAATTCTTTTCTTTAAAATCAGCGAACGTGACTGGTGATGTGGTGTAAATACAAGTGTGTTTTAAATAAACTCTAGGCATTCTCAATTAGATTGATATCGAGAGAATTGCCTGGCTATGAAAATATTGAGATTTTCTTTGATCAGAGTAATTTTTGTAGGAATCGACGGAAAAATATTGAGGGACCCCAACGGGAATCGAACCCGGGACCTTCGGCTTAACAAGCCGAGGCTTTGCGCACTACGCCAACTCCTCCCTCTCTATTTTCCCTTCGAGGTTTCCTATTTGGGTACGGAGGCCCCGATACTACACTCGGAATAATGTCCTCAGTGCAACACAACTCAACACTTTCGGGCACACTCCCCCACACAGTGGCACACAGCCGAAACGACGCATTTTTGGGAGACGTGCACCAATCCTCGAGATGTTTTCACCTCACAGCGCCTGGGCCTTCGTGCAGCCGTAGATGCCTCCATCCCGGCTGAGCCCCCATTTGTAGGAACCGACGACGGAAAAATACTGAGGGACCCAACCGGGACCTTCGGCTTAACAAGCCGAGGCTTTGCGCGCTACGCCAACCACTCCCGCTCTATTCTCCTTTGTCGGTTTCCTATTTGGGTATGCAGGCCCCGATACTACACTCGGCAATGGCCATCCTGAACTTACATTCTCGCTATCGAATAATGTCCTCAGTGCAACACAACTCAACACTTTCGGGCACACTCCCCCACACAGTGGCACACAGCCGAAACGACGCATTTTTGGGAGACGTGCAACCCTCAACATGTTTTCATCGCACACACCTCCTGGGGCTTCGTGTTGTAGCCCGTAGATACCACCATCCCGGCTGAGCCCCCATGACTTCCATACATTCTCAAAACACAAAAGATCTTCAAAATTGCGAGAAGCCCTAATTTTTTGTATGATAGTTTCCAGTTTAGGTGATTGAGAGCGAAGTAATTGTAACATATGAGAGATGTAGTCCCCTTTCTCTCGGTTGCATTAAGCGGAGAAAAGTGTAAATTGACGAGAATTCATTCATTCATTTTACAAGGTAAATACGTGGCAAGCGTATCGAGAAATCCGTCGAAGCGGAGAAAAGTGTAAATTGATGCGAGTTAAACTCGGGGAAATTTACAGAGAACCGTTTAGAACACAGATGATCGATGAAATCGTGGTTAAAAGCATTGAAATTAAAAGTTAGGTGCTTCTCTATCGAGTTCGGATAGGGATGTAAAACGGTGGAATCGTATTATTCCTTGGTTTCCTTGTGGCTCACAGCACGATGAGAGATCGAGTGAAAAACGTTAAGCAAAGAGTCGACTCGCTTTACTTCCAGGATTATACGATACTCTGAAGCGATACCCTTTGATTCGTTACTGCCATTCCTTCACTGTAATCTACTTGCACACAAGATACGAGACTTTTCAACGTGCTTCAAGAGTGCAAAGGAAGTGAATCCCTACCGGTGATATGGGAAAAATGATTACGTATAGAGAACCTGATTACGCGGGAATAATTATGTAAAATCAATATTTTTACATATTTTTCATATAAATTATTATTATTGA